>NC_143090.1:1212121-1515151 GCF_061535455.1 Colias philodice
GCTGATCCACTGGCCTTTTGGCGAGAAGAAAGCCTTTTTTCAACGGCTGGAAACATCCAGACTTAAAAAAAAATCGCCTAAAACCAGAAAATCTAAGAATTATGTTTTTTAAATAAAAATTTGCCTATTGTAAATTTTAATTATTAGAAGAGTAAACATTCATTAAATAAATAAGTCTTTTATTACCAAGGCGAGATATTCGTATTCGTATTCGTATTCGCCGAATAGTAGGTTTGATATTCGTATTCGTATTCGTATTCGTAAAAGTAGTATTCGTTGCATCACTAATTTTATGTTTAAGGTGATGAATTAATTTTTCTAACATTTACGGCCCTTTTCAAACCTTCGTAATTTTTATATTATTAAAGTTGTCGTGATGAAAATTCTTGACAAGAAAGTTCAATAGTAACACAATACGTCTACCGTTTTAGAAACATGATTCCATGATATTTTCTCGATAGAAAAAAAATACAAAGTTCTCATTGTTATTTTTTTATAATCTCTGGCATCTTCAAAATAACAAACGTAAAGTTACGACTTTTTGGATATTAACTATAAAATATACAACCTATACGTCTACCGATTTAGAATTTTGAAATATGCGATGGTTTTGAAATAAACAAGAAATACTTGAAATTAGCGCGCGACCAGCCAATATAGCGAGAGCCGCCCTGTACCTTCCTACCCCGATCGCTGCACGAGTCATTCCCGCTACGGCCGTCACACGGGGAACTTGTGTCGCTCGCGCAATCGTAAAAAAGGGTGACAACACGATAAGACAAAATGAGACAAATGGGGACAATAAAGAAAATAAGAAGAAGAAACATAAAGGTTGGAGAAAAAAGAATGCTTACAATTGGAACAAATTAATGAAGAAGTTGGTTTTATTTTAAATTTGATGATAATTGTATTATAGACGATGTTTGATATGTACCCCTGTTTTAAGTACATAACGAATGTGTAAGATTTTTTTCATTTATAGCATAGATAATCTTTTCAGAAATCCGGAATCCAGAAGGAAAATAAACCCACTGATTGTTCACAATGTGAACCCACTCCTTCGTAAGTACCTTTATTCAGTCAAAAATGTATGTTATCAACGTTCTACTGGTTTTATCGCATGATTCCATTTTTAGCAAAAAGCAACAAAGTGCAAAGAAATAAAAAATCATGGTGAACTTAGTGGAAGTATGGCGGACGTGATATGGAACAGGAGCTCATTGGAGTAGTCATGGACGTATAAAAAAAGACGGACGGTATATCGCCTAAACATTGAGTGAAGCCTAGTAATGGCGGCGACACATTCATGTGTGTGTGCCATGTTGCCATGGCAACAGCTGTCGTGACAACAATGGCGGTTGTATTTTTTCTATAAATTTTGACGTAATAATTTTGTCATTAAAACATAAAAGAAATAACTTGCTTAACTGTGGAATGTAATACCCTGAGACTTCTTATTTAAAATTATACTGTTGCGACACCATTTAACAACGCAAGACGGCATTTTAAATATTTATTTTGGAACAGTGACGTGGTTAATCATTCGGAAGCTCGCGACGTAATGGCGGCCGACTAGCTTACTATGGTGAGAGTGTGTGCGTGTTTATTGTCTTTACACGATCGCTAGCTTACTATGGTGGCTTCACGTTGTTTGTTCGTAATACGGCGTCCGTCTTTTTTTATACGTCCATGGGAGTAGTATTATATTTAAAAAAAATACTAAAAAATTTCAAGAATTACATTTCTTAGTAGGTGGTAGATAAGTATGTTGTATAAAGAATTTGATGTTGATATTTATTTCATTTATACTTACTACACCTGTGCGGGAAATTGCTTAGTACTAAAACAGGTTTATATTCATATTTACATAGTAATGTGAGTTTTAATTTCGAATAATTTTGTGTAAGTATATTAAATTGAGTTCCTGGGTGATCTGGAAACACAATTGGGCCCGGAAGATGGCGCTGCAGTCACTCCTCCTAATCACATGAACCGATTTGGGTGAATATTTGTGTGCACATTTCATTGTTGTGGGATGATTGGTTGATTCGTTTTCACATTAGCTAATATTATGTATTTTTGTTGTAAACTTAATTTAATGTTTATAATACATTATTATTGGTATAAATAAGCCAGTGTTCGTCTCACATTGCTGTACCTGCCTACCTACCCTACCAGGGCCTAACTTTGTTCTGGCTATTTTATTTTGATTATTTGTAATGAATAATTACAATTATAATAGAGTGCAAAAAATAAATACATGCGTCAATATATTTTGTGTTTTTTTTTTAAAACAATTTTTCTATTTAAAAAAATATCATTCCGACCGCGGCTTTACCCGCTTGGAATTAGATTATATCGTGAATCCTGTTTTATCCCACAGAAGTGTTCAGTTCGGATAAAAAGTATCCTATGTGTAAATCCAGGCAATTAGCTATATTTTATCAAAATTGGTAATGTAGTCTTGACGTGATTAAGTAACAACTAACAAAAAAATATACAAATTAACATCCAAAGTTTCGCATCAGTTTTACTGTATTAGTGATATCTTCCACTCTTGACTTTGACTGAGAAGAATTAGGGTTTATAACTTCTTTCAGAAATAGTACCTTTCATTTCTGGGCATGATGTAATATCTACGTCAGCATCAAATTCTATCTAAATCAATTCAGTAGTCCGCGTTATTGAGTACCATTTCATTTTTTCAGAGTAACAATATTTTTTGTTATTTTAAAGATTATTTATAACCTGTATTATTTTGTAATAAAGTAAACATTACGAAATGATAATAATTATTATTAATAATGTCTAAGTAGTTGTTAAAAAGAAGATTATTTGTTTATAAGCAAGAAAATAAAACCAATAAATCAACAATTAAATAAATGTATGACAATATTATAACTGTATGACGACTCCATACATGTTTGTCCCGAGTCGGCCAGCGGCAGCGCGGCGAGTTTGCAAGAATGACTTCGCGCACACCCGCGTTCGCGATAGCGAGCTATTAGACACCGCCCGCCAAGCAGTGGATTTTTTTTTGTGTATCGTCTTAATAAGAGCCAGCGCGCACGAGCAACTTTGTCTCTGCAACTATTTTGTCTCCGCAACTATTTTGTCTCTTCACCCATGGGCTAGTATGAAAGTGCGCGCACGTAGCGACGCAACTCCCCATACAAATTGATGGGAGAGACAAAATAGTTGCGGAGACAAAGTTGCTCGTGCGCGCTAGCTCTAACAGTTTTGAATAAAGAAATCATGCAATCGAAGTAATCTGCCCTAGCGATACTAGCGCAGCGCGAGTGAGTGTGATGTCAGAGGCGCATCGAATCCACAGATGTTTCGCGCTAAAATATGTAAACTTCAATAATCTATATCTCAGTCATTTATTGATGGATTTCAATTTTTTTTTCTGCCACTGATTAGTTTTGATCTATATTTTAACACTATTATGGTGAATATAATATTTTCTATTTTTTTAACTTTTCCATTTTTCCATACAAACAAAATTAATGTCATTGAAAAAAAAATTAAATACAGATAAATTCAGTATTTTCTGATTTTTTCCTTTGTACACTCACTATTACCTAGTTGATTACAAAATTTGAACTTTCTAGGTCATCTGGAAGTGGGTTAGGTTTTGTATATGTCTATAAGTCAGTCAGTCTTAAAAATTGCGATTTTTGGACATTAATATCTACGCAACTGTTTAATATATATTTATGAAATTTAAGGTTCTTGTTTATCTCGAGGTCCTCTTGATATGTACCAAATTTGGTTTATTTAACTTAAATAGTTTTCGAGTTATAAGGGGGTGAAAAGTGGCTCGAAATGGTTCGTGTAAATATACACACGGCCGCTGCTCGCCAGTTCTCTTCGCTTGAACTTGGCTTGACACGCTGCCGCGTGTCTAGATAATCCTCGATAAGTGTGCAATCTATGAGCGCATAATAAATAAATCAAATACTATCTTAGGACAGACCATTTGACCTACTTTTCTCACTGTATCTATTATTATTAGACCTTTTGTGACAACTAGACGGTTCATTGTAAATAAGCAGTTCCTATTCAACACTCCTTTATCAAAGAATATTTATAACGTAGATATGTCGCAAGCAAATTGTACAATTTCCCCTGTTTACAAACGGCGTCTGTCACTTTACAAACGCTAGGCATTTTGTTATATGTCGAGAATGCGTAATCAGAAAATTTTTGGTTTGGATAAGGGGGTGGGTTAGGTTCTTGTTTTTAAAACTACACAGAAATAGGAACCACGCGAAGCGAAGCTCCATCAGTTTGCAAATTCATTCGCAAATAATTAAGACAATTGATTAAGTTTGCCGTTACATTTAATACTAATTTTATAATACTATATTATATGTATAGACAAGTTGATCAGTCCGTTTGGTTGATAAAATGAGCTTGATAAAATCCAGACCATATTTATCACGACTATCATTAGAATCGGAATATGAATGAAAAATATTACAAATTGCGCGGGAATATCCTTCTTATCAACGCCCATGCCCACAAAGTCACGGACAGAGCTAGTATGTATGTTAGAAACTATAAAACCTTAAAGATAACACAATAAAAAGAATTAGCTGTAAAAATATATAACTCTATTATACGTGGGTATTATCACATCCTGATTCTATAATGTATTGCTATAATCAAATTTATTATCATACTTATATCAATTATATCATTTATTAGGCTACTACGAAATTTAAAATTATGCAATGTTTAATTACTCTTTTCATATCTTCTTTTAAAGTTCAGAAGATTATTTGATTAAACTCATATTAATATATTTTTTCAACCAAGTCTCATACAAAAACACTACTGGACCAACAAACAATACAACAGCTTAGAAACGATTCCAAAGGCAGCGACTTTACTAGAAAATTATTTTGTACCGTACCGTATCTGCAGAGTTAATCTATGGCTCGTGTAGTAGAAATCAATGGCTATTCTCTTCCTACTTCAATACAAGTCATATATTGGATATCACGGTCAATGCAACTGGCTAAACAATTATTTATATTACATCCGATTTATTCGCTGAATTAATCGAGTTATAAATAGAAATGTCGATATATCAACTTTTATGTTTAAAATGACGGAAAATTGTCTTGGAAGAAAAATTAAGCTGTTACTATAGAAGATATATTATTGCCGATATATCAATCTCTTCGTGCTGTCTGAATTTATTTATTTTTAAAAAGGATGACCATATAGAGACAGTAATAAATAATCCCTGGAAATCACAAATCTAAAAAATACATACATTTATTTTCAATGCTTAATAATATACGAGTTTGAATACTATACAGGGTGACTGGTAATTCGAGGTGATCCTTCAAAGGGGTTATACTAGGGGTCATTTACAACAAATTAAGTCCTGTTAACCAGGGGTCAAAAATGGATGGTTATTGTGCTATGACCCTGTTCTTTTTGAGGTGATGCAAGTTTTTTTTTTTGTTCAACTGATCGCTCATTCTTTGGCTTTCAAAAAAATATCGATTGAATGTTAACAGTGTAGTAGTATTTTCATAATTAATTGCTTTTGGTAAAAAGGCAGAAAATTTTCATATCAAAATCCGTCATACCATCCATTTTTGACCCCTAGCTAACTGGACTTAATTTGTTGCAAATGACCTCTAGTATAATATAACCCCTTTGAAGGATCACGTCGAATTACCAGTCACCCTGTATATATTATAAGACCATTTAGTTCAATAAGAACGAAGATAAGTTTTCGGCGCGTTATAAGACCCTGCCCTATTATGACTCTAACAAAATCTAGGCCCAGATTTATTAATTATGACGTCAATAGATACCCTTATCACCAGACTAAACAGCTAAAAGGGCAATTCTTAGAAACGAAATATCAAAAAATAATATAAGTTCAAAATCTAATCGGTACTTAGTTTAATTAATTATTATTTTTCTGTATGATGAACGCAAACACGTGTTCATAAAAAATACGTTAACACGCTTGTTTATTTTAAACTAGCTTACCGCCCGCGGCTTCGCCCGCTTTGTCTAACCAAATAAATTATATGCTCAAACCTTCCTCTTGAATCACTCGTTCTATTAAAAAAAACCACATCAAAATCCGTTGCGTAGTTTTAAAGATTTAAGCATACATAGGGACATAGGGACAGAGTAAGCGACTTTGTATTATACTATGTAGTGGTAGGTAACTCTTCTGTTCAACCGGCACTGACGCGGACGCCGACATTGTTAAATTGATCAAAAAACAAAGTTATAATTTTTATAGCTATCAAATGTTATGAATCATTTCCACGTAAACCGAACACAAGTGAAATTATTGATACGACTAATATAATACGATTATTTGCTAATCCCCGTAGATTGCGTGCAAGTAATCGTCATAATGAGATCATATACACTTGACCGGTGTTGGATTAATTGACTTAGCGGGCTTTTATCAACGTCTTTATACGTAACTAGCCGATACAGACGACTTCGTCTGCTCCCAGAAGTAGTATTTTTCTCTCTATTGTTAATTTTTTTATTACTGCTCCGCTACTACGTAATTATGCCTTCCTCGTTATGTGGACTATCTAACTAGAATTTTTTTTATTCTAACCAATGGTTTCTACCACTACAAATGAAACAATTTTATGACCAACGAATAATTTTCATAAAATTATAGAGATTAATTCCTACAAACATAGAAAAAACTTAGGTAATTTTTGATCAAATCTTTCGTGATTGACTTAAAGATAATAGATTCATCTTAAAGGCATGCTGTTAAATCAATACGATAGGGGCTATGAAAACGCACCTAGTGTGTGGTTGTATACTTAAAATATCTTTAGTATTATATTTATTTAAAAAAAATGGTGTACTTATCTGAAATAGGCGATTTGCTTTTATTGCAAGTCATTAATTATAATACTCATGATGAAAAACAAAAACTTTTTATTCCAATACTAATTCGCTGAAGCAGTTTTTATACAGAAGAGCCAGTAATATGCTTTTATAATCATATCAGTTTTTACAGTTTTAATGTGAAGATGACAGAGCATGCAAGGGGGCAGGATGCGCCTCCTGATGTTAAGTGGTCACTCAATATAAACACTTGTAGCGGTGGTGTTACAGGTGCTTTGCTTCACACACGATAATAAGAGTCAACAATCAGCATAAACAAAATAAAAATTAAAAGAAATAACCTCTATACCATTTATATTGCAAAATCGGTCAATAACATAACTTGAAAATTTTATACCGTATCTATCGCAGACGATCATAGATATATTTGGCATTGATATAGATAGTCATTATTAATTATATATCTAATTTAAAAAGAAAAGAAGTCAGTATATGTTAATTCAGCTTTATAGAGATAATTAAAATAATTACTTTATTGCAATCGATATTTTATCTGATAATAGGTATAATAAAAAGTGATAAATGTAAGCACACCGGTCGAATCCGCTTCCATACAAAAATTACGTTAATATATTGATCGAGCATTAAATACCTATAAAAGAATTATACCTAAACGTTATAAATCAAAATTTATCAATATTAAGTGCAGGCATAAAATATGCCGGCTATCATGTTTTGGTCACGTGCATTTATTTATTTTTTAATTTTCAACAGGTCAGAACTATTTTCCATTTTCAAATCAGGTGTCTCATTAAACCAAACCTAATTTGAAAAACTTCAAACATATCCTTATATTGCATTTAATGTTACAACTTACAAGCTGAAAAAATATATAATGAAGAAATGACATAGATAAGCTTCTTTTACCTGTCCCTCTAACGCTTTCACCGATTATGATGAAATTTGTATTGAAAATCCTCGTATATTCTGGCTCCAACAAATATGTACCTATATATTTTTTTAAATCAATCCCTAGTAGCTTAAAATAGGGGATTAAAGTTTTTATCTGATTCTTCAAACAATTTAACATCATACATATATATCAAAAATATATTTTGTATTAATTGATGCATGCCATATCCTTTGACGTGTTAATAGATATCACGGAAAACATTTTGCAAATAATTTATATTTAACTTGTGATAAAATATGGGATAATTACCTGTGATTATAATCATGATTGATTCAATAATATGACATGATACGTGGTGCAACGATTTATGTGAAGGGACCAGTCAGTATATAACTCAGAATAGATATATAGGTAGTTAACTAGTGGTCCGCCCCGGCTTCGCCCGTGGTACATATTTAGTATCCTATGTCCTTCTCTTGGTTCTAAACTACCTCTCTGTCAATTTTCAGCTAAATCTAGCTAAAGCTAAATCTTTTCTTGAATTATAAGTGAAGTAACTAACACCGTAACACGACTTTCTTTTATATATTAGTTACTAGCGGTCCGCCACGGCTTCGCCCGTGGTACATATTTACGTTTTCGCTACGTAAAAACCATCCTCGTACTTATATAGATATATAACTAGTTTACTGTAATTTAAAGATAACAAAAACTTAATCTTAAAAAAATTAAAATATTATCCCAAAATGATTTTTAACCCATTGACCACCGTAAGGCCCGA
Source organism: Colias philodice (assembly GCF_061535455.1). Classification (NCBI taxonomy): domain Eukaryota; kingdom Metazoa; phylum Arthropoda; class Insecta; order Lepidoptera; family Pieridae; genus Colias; species Colias philodice. Next base: position 1,220,677 of record NC_143090.1, read on the forward strand.
TCGGGGCGCGACACAATAGATTTTCTATTGTGTCTGTGATTCCGAGGACTGATGGATTAAATTGTTTGATTAAGAAATATAATGACTACTTCGTACTCACATTCATTTGATGATGCCTCATGAAACAAAAGAACATTAAACTGATTAAGCACTATAAATAATTATACGTTTTTAAACTAATGTAGTATTATTAATTTCTAAATATTATTTCGTGACTAGTTTTCTGTCACTACACTGTATTACACACAAATATTGTTCACTGATAAAAAAAATTCAAACAATAATTTATCGTTCTCCCTTCCCGCCATAACCCGTTCTTAACTTTTTAATTTTTTTTTTCTAACCAGCCAGCTCAAAATTATTCATTGTACATATTGAGAATAATGAATCTAGGTATGATAAAAATAATTTGTTAAATTAAATTTATGGTGTGTTTTGTATATAATAATTAAAATAAAAAATAAATATCACGATTTATATTGTATTCAAATACATAATTGAATAAAATGTATGGTCATAAACCGTAAATCACAATGTGAACAGATACAGTAACATACATTTTATACAAATCAATTATTATTTAATTTATCAGAAAGTACGCTTGTGATAAATATTAAATACCTACATAAAAAAAAGCATTTTAAAATATACTTTAACCAATTTGGTAATTTTAATAAATTACCTCGTGTCGGTGTTGCCAGCTTCCTCTGAGGAATTTTTATTAGAAAATTAGATGACCTGCGCGGCGCACTCAATGAGGTTTTGACACATACACGGCAAGAATGGCGTACTTTATGGTAGTGTTTTTTTATTTCATTTAAATATATATACGATATATACATTCCACATTTAAAACAGCTTAAAAAATGGTCATAGATAATAATTTAACCAATATGTTTCTATGATTTTTTTTCTTTGCTTTTTTAATTTGTTGTAGGTTTAATAAAAAAAAAACTAAAGACAGAATTCTAAAATTAAAAATATAGTACGGAATTTTTTAACCTTAACGACTCAAGTTAATAGGAATATTATAAAATTTTAGTGGCCGGTAATAACAATGATTACCACAAAGTGTGCCGGACGGAAAATTAAAAAAGAAATAACTTCATAATTGAATTTTAATTGGTAGAAGGCGTTGTGTACATAGTGTTATATTGAAAATTATTGTCGGAAAAGTGAACCGAATTCCTGTGAGTTTTTTTATCTTATGTGTTATTAATTATGAATATTCAATACAGTTATAAAAGGTTGTATAAGAGCACGCTGACCGATAGTAATTTTACGATAGGTACATGGCAAAAATATGTACATTGTACTACATATAAGGAAGAAAAATTTTCTGATTAGACTCATTATTGAATTTAAGTATAAACTATTACATAATTAATATATTAAATTGTGTCTAGCCGTTAAGTCCATAGTGTAACTATGACGTATTTTTTCTTGATAGACGGTAATGCTTTTTATGACGATACTGATACATTTAATGATAACAAATATAAATAAATATATAACTACAGAACCTATATGGAAATAATATAATATGGATGAGTAACTTTTTTCTATATATTTAATCAATTCCTGATTTATCATGCGATTGATTGATTACTTTGATTTTGTAAAGTGCATGTTATTGTTATCTGAGTAATATTTTTAAATGAGTTAAGTAATATTTGTAATACTAATAATATGAAATCGGTTAATAAAAGAAACATTTCTAGTGAATTTAATATACATATATATAAAGTATGCACATCCCAATATCACACACGCACTATTTAATCGAGTGTCTGAAAAATTATATACTTTGAATTAAAATAAAAAATGTATTTCTTTTGTTCTTCATTCGCTACAGCTAAAGCAGCGAAATAATTAAATAGTAAAGGTATTTAAAGTTCAAGATATACACAAGACTGACTAAAACTTTGAATTAAGTTCACGAAGTTTTTAACACGATTAGATATACTATAAGTGACCAATCACAATGATACATATATCAAACTGTAATCCTGTGATATTATCAGTTCAGAAATCTGTTTTGTTTAGTTCGTAGAGGCTACTTGTAAATTATTACTATTTTTTAAGATTCAATTTCATTCTCTTTGCCATATTCCTACTAATATTATAAAATGCGAAAGTAGGTAACTCTGTCTGTATGTTACGCTTACCTCTCAACCGATTTTGATGAAATTTGGCACAAAAAATCTTTAGACCCTGAGAAAGAACATAGGCTACCTTTTATTAAAACACCACGCGGGCGTAGCCGCGGGCGGATTGCGCCTTGTGGAAGCTAGTACATAACTTATAAAGCTTATTTTTCGTCGATAAAATGAGCCTCGAATTTATAAGGATTTATTATTAAGCTATTGCATAGCTTCTATCGCAGGCCTATCGCGGGGATCGAATCCAGAAATTTAGTAACGAAAAACTTCACGCTCCCCACTGCGACGGGCACGGAGGTATGGCTTGAAGGCATAGCATGCAATAGCTTTACCTGTGAGCTTTACCGCGGCAGTCCCCGAGTGCCACACGTCTTTTTTTTGAGTATCAAACAATCACAGTAGTCCTCTAATTAATATACATTATACATACTGTATGTGTATCTATCGATTAAGTTGCATTAACTTTTCGTATTTATTTCTTTTAATTATTATCTTATCATGTATTTTATTATAAAGTAATATAATCTTAATTTCTTGCGAAATCAAGATCTTTAATTGTGTATTTATATTCGTCATTTCATCAATAGATATCTATCTAAATCAAAATAAAATACATTTCATTTCCGTTGATAATTTCTCTGACTCAATCCAGCAGGTATCCCGATATTATATTACTTCCTATTTTAATTAAGGTTTTTAAATAGATTGTCTTGGTTCTTTATGTTAAATATTTGCATTTTTTTCTCTCTTTTAAAAGTGCAAATACATAATAAATAGACTGTATTGAGCTCTATAAGATGCATAAATATTAACACAATATATTACAATAATTTCATTTCATTTAATTTCTATGCTTCATAATGGTGTGTTTTGAAAGCTGCTTCGTTTTCGGCTTGAGATAAGTGCCATTATGGTTTTGAAAATAAAATATATTATAGGTAAAATAATATATTTTTATAGCAGTTAGGAATTTTTAATAAAAAAAATCGACATCAAGGAATATTTCGTAAGATTACCAAAGATAAGTACTAAAAACAAATTGGTGATGAGTGGAACAAAGCCACATAAATAAATTTATTGTCTCTGATTATATCTATAAAATAATTATTTATTACAATCATAAATACATAAATAACATCAATGACCATCGTAAAGAAAGTAACACCAAAAAAAATTATATCTCTGAAACTTGCTTATCGAACTGTGCGTCCGTGTGTCACGGTATAGTAGAGTATTCGCCAGTGCAGTATGGACTGACGTGTGATCTCTAAGATATATATAAAAATATATGTATATAAACATATTAGACACGCGTTTAACGGTAGTTGTTGTGCGAATTTTGGCGGGAAAGGTGGTTTTCGTTTAGGAATTAAGGACTATAGGGATTCAAAATGTGGTCGGCGTTTGTGATTCTGTTTATCTGTTTCGTCGGTAAGTTTTTTCGTGGTGGATTTATTAAATTGGTGAACGAATTAATTGAGTGATTATTTTAATTAAATATTAAGTATGTGGAATACATCGGTCGTTTGAGGTATTTTATTTTAATTGTATCGTATTTTTGCACGCCTCATAAGCGAAGCGTTGAGGTGGGTACTACTGTCACTTCGCGCAAAACATCTGATTTTTCAAACTTAAAATGTCTTTATGTATCATACATTGCACTTGTAAGATAATACATACACACACATATTAAGAAAAAACACTATTTTTAACGTTCATGATATTTTTGATGTCATTTTTGTTATTTAAACTAGTTAAAAAACAGTTTAAAAAAGTTCTGTCTTGGACGTCCGTGTGTCTGTATGTGCGGATCCTTTTTCTTGTTAACACGATAGCAACCGAAATACTTTACTAATCGAGTCTTTTTTTTTCTCTTACGCTTGAGTATGCTCAGGAATAGATCCCTTTCATTTTTCAGGGTCTGATTCGATGTGGTTTAATTGTTATTAAATAAACAAAAATAATAATTAATAAATAATTATTAAAAAAAATTATGAGGCGTGCACTTTTGGATTTTCCAAATTATTTTTAAATATTTAAACTTAAAGCTTAGCTTTTAGAATACTAAAATATGAAAGCCGCCCAAATAATTTTGAGACATTTTTAATACAGAATCGGTTTACAATAAATAAATCGAAACCAATAAATTGAAAATATATCAGTTACTTATGCTATTTTTCCAAAATATTAGGCTTTTTCTAATGAAAAGCAAATATTTTTTAAAGTTTTTATGTACCTTTAAACTCAATGTTTCCCTCGAATTAAATCTGTTTTATAACTCAAAAATAAGAACAATTACCTAATTTAAACTAAATACGTTAATATTATTACAGTGTTTCAGTTGGTTTCGTTAAAAAACAAAAGAAAGTGTTCAGCAAAGTAACCATTTTAAATATATTTTTAATAATTTTATCTGGTTATAATTGTGAAGTAGCTAGGTACTAGATTAAGGGCCGATTTTTCAATGCTTGGATAAAACTTATCCGTCCAATAAAGTATTACACGATAATATTAAAATGTCACGTAAACTGTCAAATACGGGCAATCAGAATACGTTTTTAAAATGGTAGTTTTATACATTATTCGACGAATAGATAAGTTTTATCCAAGCATTGAAAAATCGGCCCTAAGTACATATAGCTAAAAGAAAATATCCCCACAAATCGAGAGCATCTAAGCAAATCTGCATTGTAAATAACGGCAACAAGAAATTAGCTCAATTGGTACTGAACCCATGACCTTGTAGAGCCTATCATTTTGATAATTGATACGAAAGCTACGGCATTGATAACGGTCACGTTCAAAGACTTGCATTCATTATGCAACGATTATGGACGATTAAATTAATCTTTCTAGACTAGATACTCATCCTGGTTCTGCTCGGGTTAACCTGGTAAAAAAAAATATATAGGTGAGGACTAATGTAACTTAATACTGGCGAAATAGATAATTAAGTTCAAAGTTTAAGTTACAAAGAAAAAAGTTCCTTTTCTTTTATATTGTACATTAATTATTTATAAAGTATCAAATGTGAGCATGAAATAAATATTAAAGACAATAATACCTCAATTACCTGTATTTCCACGTTTAAATATTAAACATTAGTATTTAGGTACCTTATTTTATTTTTTATCAAAAATTAAATAAAAAACTTTCATAAAGAAGGATATTCAATTTAATTTATTTTTATCACTGTAGGAATTATTTGTAGGCAATATTCGTTGAAAACCGTGCAAAATTAAAATGGTAATAAGTAACGTTAATACCATAACAAATCTATTGAATACTAAATAAATTTTACTTCTTATTAAATACTAGCTGAAGCCCGCGGCTGCACTCGCATAAGCTAAAGATGGGTAATGACTTCAATATACTTATCTCTCTTTTAGACTCGAACTTTTTTTCGTGAAAGATTAACATCGGAATAGATTGTTTTTGAAGATGGACAGATAAAAGTAATTAAAATTCCCGATATTTTAAAATATTATATCATGTTGATTTTTGACGTGACAACGTCTTATAATTCGATAAAGCCGGCTGCACGCACGAAAAAACATGACTTATGCGGCGTTACATCGCTCTGAGGCGTTCCATGAAGTGCGAGCGAGAGCGCGGAACGAACGACAAAGAAGCACAATCGGACGTTGTCACGTTCAACTATCGTCAGTAAACAGACTTTACAGACATCCAATTTTTTTCATATTTTGTCAGTAAAACCTTTATTTGAATTATAGTTTTGTAAAATTGTTCTTCAATTAAAACTATATAAAAATGGAAGTATCTACATTCTGCTAATACTAAACAATATTTATAAATCTAAGGGATTGGTTGGAAGGGATTACCAGGTAACTCATTAAGAAAATGATGAAAAAATGTAATACCATGGACCCAATAAATGTCATTTGTCCATGGTAATACTTACATTTATTTATTATCCAAAAAATATAAATATTATTGTTTAAAACTTGTCATGAGCTCAAATATTTAACGCCTCAACGCCTCTAACGCTGCCGGCTGTGACCTTGTGAGTCGTAGAATGATCATCCCTATCCTCGATATAATTAATCCCACCATTACCCATATCCTTAACTTCTCTCTTTCGTCCGGGACCTTTCCTAACTGTTGGAAAGATGCCCACATTATTCCTCTACCTAAAAAATCTAGTCCTAAATTGTTATCCGATTATCGTCCTATTTCTATTTTACCCTTCCTTTCCAAAGTCCTTGTACGCCTTATCCATCAACAATTAACCACTTTCATTAACTCCAACAATATCCTGAGTCCTTTCCAGTCCGGGTTCCGCTCTGGCCACAGCACAGCTACTGCTCTAGTGAAGGTAACAGACGACATTCGTGCAGGGATGGATAATAAGCAGCTCACAGTTCTTACTCTTCTAGACTTCAGCAATGCTTTTAATACAGTCGACTTTGACATACTGCTGAGTCTGCTGCGTTTGATTAACATTCCAACTTCGGTGATTGACTGGTTTCGTAATTACCTGCGTGGCCGGCGGCAGCGTGTTCTGATGGGTGACACCCACTCTTCTTGGGCTGCTGTCTCCGCCGGTGTGCCGCAGGGTGGCGTGTTGTCACCTCTCCTCTTTTCTATCTTTATAAATTCCTTAACCTCGCGCCTCACTTCTCTCTACCATATGTACGCTGACGACTTACAAATCTACACCCAGGCCTCGCTCACCAATTTACCTAGTGCTATCCGACATATCAATGCCGAACTAGCAACCCTGGTCAATTGGAGTGACGAATACGGTCTAAAAATCAATCCTGCAAAGAGTCACGCGATTATCATGGGAAGTCCGTATCTCGTTTCCGAAATTGACTGGGGCGCCTTACCCAGTGTCTGCCTTGGTGGAGTAACAATTCCTTATTGTAAGGTGGTTAAAAATCTAGGTGTTCATCTCGACCAAACACTATCGTGGTCTCACCACCTACAAGAGATCAGTCGTAAGGTGTATGCGGCATCGGGTACTCTTCGGCGTCTACGTAACTTTTTGCCTATTCCAACAAAAATTATGTTAGCTCAATCCCTTCTCTTCCCTATCCTCGACTATGCGGATGTGTGTTTTCCTGACCTTACGGTTGAGAATATGGAGAAACTTGAGCGTCTGCAAAATCTTTTAATTCGATTTGTATTCGGCCTTCGCAAATTCGACCATGTCTCTTTCTATCGCAGACGCCTCAAGTGGCTCCCTATTCGCCTCCGACATCATCTCCACTGTCTTCAATTACTATACCGTATCCTTTTCGATCCTTCCTCTCCTTCCTACCTTAAGAATAACTTCATTTTTCAACACTGCGAAAACTACTCTCTTCGATCAGCTGACAAACTTATTTTGTGTATTCCCTCTCATCGCACCAATTTTTATGCGGGTTCTTTTGCTGTCTCTGCCGTCAAGTTATGGAACTCCCTACCTTTAAAAATCAGACTTGCTCCTTCCTTATCCTCTTTTAAACATCATGTCCGTAATCATTTCCTCTTAACTGCCTTTAATTCGGATTAGTTTATGTAGTATACTTCTATTTAGACATATTTATATTTATTTATATATATATATATATATATATATATATATATATATTATATATATTTAATATTTATATAGTTACTACTATGTAGTATGCATATGTGTATGTATGTGTATCTTATGATATATTTGTATTTCATATATTTATTTAGGTAATATTAGTAATATTATTATTTATATAGGTATATTTCTTTTTTTTTTTATTTTTGTTCATTTTTACGTATTTATATCATGTACTGTATAAAATGTGTATATATTTTATTGTGTTCTCTTATTATTTCTACCCTATTCTAAAAATATGTTTTTATTTTGTCCGACAACTTTTTGCGCTTCTTTGCCTTTCTCCCCGTGGTTGCCTGGCAGAGATCACTGCATAGTGATAAGGCCGCCCTTTGTGCTTTCTAATCTTATTTTTTTTGTAACCTTTATGTATATTTTGTTTTTTTGCACAATAAAGTGTTAAATAAATAAATAAAAAATTCCATTCATATCTTTTATTTGAACATCCAGATAATAATTTTATATATTACCTATTACCAAAACTGTTAAATAGAATACGAATAAAACCAATAATTAAATATTTTAAATCTAATAATAACTTTTATTTGATTAATTAATAGATATATGCTCGCTATATCAAATAAACAAACTGAAAAATGTTAAGTACATAATATATCATAATATTATACTTACTCAAATTTTGTACCTTTGCCCAGTTTCATCAAGCTCTGTTAGTTAGTTTAACACGCTGTTAACTCTTTTAACGGGACATCAATGTAAGGGAGTGTCCCACCACGACCTAATCGAGGATTAGTTTCCTTAACACGGCATTATATTTAACCCGTGGCATAGAGGCTCTTTAAATTTTTAACAAGCGATTAGAAAAAATGATTTGAAGTTTTCTTGCTGTCAAGATGGACTCTGCATACTATTTTATTTTTGTAAATGAAGATGTGTTGGATGATTTGTATAATTTGGATTATATAGTGCGACCGCGACGGCCCAGAATTTATAAAGACGTCGTCATTGTTTCGAAGAATATGATGATGTTGATTTTAGTACAAGATTTCGTTTATCAAAACAATCGGTTTTGGAAGTATTGCAATTAATTGAAGATAAACTCGAATAACCGTCGGATCTGTAAGTAAAACTATCTCGTGAGGTAATATTTATATTTATGTGCATAAAAGGTTCCTTCCTACATACTGTATTATTTTCAATTAAACCATAATAATCCTGTGAGTCATGTCAAATCTAGTATTGAATACCAATATAGGTACTTAAAATGTAAACTTCACCACTACTCAGGTAAGGCTCAGGCCTCCTCATGATTATGAAATGTACTTATCTTAATTTTAAATTCTGTTTTAGGAATCTATCAGTTTCACCTACAGACCAACTGCTTATTGTAGTGCAGTGCAGTGATGGCTCAGTGGTGAAAAACATTGTGAGGAAACCGACATATCATAAGATAGCGTAGTGGATAATGACCTGATCCCTTACCGTGTTTAAGTTTAAGTTAGCACTACCAATCCCATGTCCCAGCAGTGAGAAAGTATATGGGCTTACGATGATTATGATCCTATTTTAATTTAAATGTGACATTGTTATAGAAATATGTAATTTTTCATGTTACCTAAATAAATAAAACTTGTGTTTTTATAAAACATTTTTATTGTACCCTTAGATTGTACCTATCAACATCATTCAATAAATAGGTTATAACAACTAGATACTAGGTTATTACAAACAAGAATTTACTATTAATTTACTTTAAATGTATCTTTATTTTTCTTGTTTTAATTGCTCTTCTAGTATGAGATCTCTCGCACTTTCCTTCGGACTCCGAATTTTTTTTCGTAATTTCAACCAGATCCAGTTTACCTTCGACCAAGTGAAATTGAACCGCGATTTTTCTTCAACATTATTGTATTTATTCAACTCAAAATAAAATTAAAATAACACAAGAAAAATCACAACAAAACAATCTCCAAATAACATCAAACATTTGTAACCATGGTAACGACCAAATCGTTTGACATATAAACCAGCAAACGTAAAAGTTTCTACATGATTATTAAATTGTATACTGTGTTAGAACATTTCAATTTAGTCGAATTACCAAACATGACAGTTATTATACAACTAGAACAAATAGCCCCAACGTGCGAAACTATGGCATTGTCAACTATGACATTTTGTTTCGGGCGGTTTAAAATACGAATGAATGATTCGTGAGTCGCTCAGTTAATGGTCGATTTGATAATCGGCTGTTAGATTTCCTTCTTGGGACCTGTAGAGTTGACAACGATGTTAAAATACATGTTTAATTTGAAGCTCGATTAATAAATGTCTGATTTAGAAAATATTGGTGAAATTGGGTCAATCTATAAGTATTTAAAATAGAAATACTATTGTTAAAAAAATAACATCCGCAGGACGACACAAGGAAATTCATCAATAACCCAAAGGTTTTTATTGTTAAAATATTTTTTTTAAATAAAAAGTACCTAAAGAAGCAATCTAACTCAAACAACCTAACTTTATGCTGCATAATACCAAATAACAAAAAAAATGTATACATCCTTTACTCATCCAGATATTCAGTTATGTATTAAAAATTAATATACATAGATACGGCTTCACAAGGCTTCGTATTCATTTCTTGGAGGAAGCCAGGCTTATGAATAAATTATGTGGGCTTTCTTTGGACAGCTTTTGTTCGAGCTGAGAACAAAGGCCAAATAAGGTCGGCTTCACAATTCTGTTGTGATGCAGGAGAGGTGTTGAGATCGATATATTATTATAGCAAAACATAAGTGGAGAAGATTTTCTTTATACGGAGAATAATTTTGGCTGTATTACCTAATAAATATTAAATTACATTTGTATTTTTTTGTTTAATGGCATGCTATGCATTATAATTATAAATACCTATATAAAGAGGTAGGATTCGAACGATCAAGGGTAGCTGAATTGGCCAGCCGTTCGCCCCGCAATGTTTTCTACTCTTTATAAATGTATAAAAATTAAATTATTTAAGTAATAAAAAGAAGTTCAACAGCTATCAATAATGCTACATGGTGCAATTAAGGTGCATTTATTGTGACAAGTATTATAGAAAATTTATGTTTCCTACTGAAATTTGCTGCTACGTTCTTGCATTGTATTTGTAGTAACGACCGCCCATAAACGAACGATACGACCGATAAAAGTGTAACTTTCATTAATAGGAATCCGACATAACCAATCAATTAACTAGCCATTTTCCCATTGTATTGAGTGCTCTGCAATAGTAGAGCACTTGAGAGAAGAAAAGAGAACTTTTTACACACAGAAAACCTATTTATAAATAACTTCATGTTACCAAAAGCACAAGATACATTCTCTCCATGAAACGTAATTTCCTTGTTTTTAAACACATCTATTAACAAGTATTTTTATCATATCGTATAACATTTTCATAACTTCTCCTCTTGAAAAACATTATTAATATTTGTTTTTTTTTTCAGGTGCGACGTATGGCGAAGATTGGTCCTACGATTGTAAGTATATTTCTAGACATTTTTCAATCAAGTATTAACATTAAAAAACTCTAAAACTATAAACATATAAAACTGCCAATGTGGTGTTGAAAATGCTGAATAACTGCAATTTATTCTGTATTCTTATTTCTTCTTTTTTATTGACTACTTAACAAGGAGCGTCAAAAGTTTCAAATGAACGTAGAAACTTGTATCGTAACATAAATAAGTTATTTCTTTGACCGCGTATCTTTAAAATTAACGTGGGACTATATTTCTTACAACTTTTAGAAATGTCTTTTTCTAACCTTTAAAATAGAATCTTGATAGAAAACCAAAAATATTTAAAATCTTAGAAGATATAACTCTCTAGTCTCTACTGGTTAGAGTTTTCTTTATGATGCGTGATCATCGTTGATACATTACACTTTCTTGGAATAAATAAATTGGCTAAAAGCTTTCTTGGATTGGATATATCTATAAAATATGTAAGAGAAACAGCGTGTCGAACTATGTAGATACGGTACTTTATCTTATGCGTAAGCACGCAAATAAGTTAAAAGCTCACAAGTGAGGTGTTAGGGCCGATTTTTCAATGCTTGGATAAAACTTATTCGTCGAATAATGTATAAAACTACCATTTTAAAAAACGTATTCTAATTGCCCGTATTTGACAGTTTACGTGACATTTTAATATTATCGTGTAATACTTTATTGGACGGATAAGTTTTATCCCAGGTTTTATCCAAGCATTGAAAAATCGGCCCTTCAAAGTAGGATATACGTCGAACGTCAAAGTCATAATGTTAACCGTTTATATAAGTCGAACAACAACTGCTTTCAATACACGGAGTTATTTTATTTGTACACTAGATTTCCGCCCGCGGCTTCGCCCGCGTTTTCAAAGGAAAACCCGCATAGTTCCCGTTCCCGTGGGATTTCCGGGGTAAAACCTATCCTATGTGTTAATCCAAGTTACCCTCTATATGTGTGCTAAATTTCATTGTAATCGGTTCAGTAGTTTTTACGTGAAAGAGTAACAAACATCCATACATCCATACATCCATACATCCATACATCCACACATCCATACAAACTTTCGCCTTTATAATAGTATTAAGTATATTTTCTAGATATTATGGACGTATATTAAAACATTTAAATATAAGAGTTAACACTCCGTTTGAAGTTAGAGAGGTTGAAATGAGAGGTAAATCCAATTAAAGCTGCGGGCTCAAAATATAGGTCACGATGTCAACATACAATTTAGATTTGAATTGCCTTCCCACTCCTTCCTGTATACGTCTTATACAAATACTAGGCTATAATCGCTTCTTTATTAAACTACTTGAGCTAGGAATTACCAAAGAATAGATACTAATAATGACTTCGTATCAATCACATATTACATTCTTATTCATCGACTTCAAAAAAAGGAGGTTCTCAAGTCGACTGTATTTTCATCTTTTTGAATTGTTTGTTACCTCAGAACTTTCAACCGGGTGAATCGATTATGATGATTATTTTTCATTTGATAGCTTTTGCCTTTCGGTTCGTATCATTTTTAGAACAGTTCTTACAACTTGAAGACAGGTTACTTATATGTCTTATGTCTAAAAATAATTATTTTCAATTGTTGGTCATGTATTACATATAATATTTTCTCCTAATAAAGAAATTTGTTCATTTCTAGATGTAAGATACAATAATTAAAGACGGGGCTATAAGCCGCTTACGACTAATAAATTAAGGTTTTATTCGCTTGTGCGAGAAAGAGGGTACCTTTACGAATGTAACTGTATTGCACGCCTCATAAGCGAAGCGTTGAGGTGGGTACTACTGTCACTTCGCGCAAAACAGCTGATTTTTCAAACTTAAAATGTCTTTATGTATCATACATTGCACTTGTAAGATAATACATACACACACATATTAAGAAAAAACACTATTTTTAACGTTCATGATATTTTTGATGTCATTTTTGTTATTTAAACTAGTTAAAAAACAGTTTAAAAAAGTTCTGTCTTGGACGTCCGTGTGTCTGTATGTGCGGATCCTTTTTCTTGTTAACACGATAGCGACCGAAATACTTTACTAATCGAGTCTTTTTTTTTCTCTTACGCTTGAGTATGCTCAGGAATAGAACCCTTTCATTTTTCAGGGTCTGATTCGATGTGGTTTAATTGTTATTAAATAAACAAAAATAATAATTAATAAATATTTATTAAAAAAAAATTATGAGGCGTGCACTTTTGGATTTTCCAAATTATTTTATTATTATTTGCTTAGTAATGTATTACAGGCGAATGGTCATGTTCAAAATGTTGGCACACAATTAACAAACAATTTCTTAATAATTTCCTTCAATACGTATTTTCCTCTTATTTTATCAAACAAAAATCTAAATCATACATAAATATGAGCCAATAAATATAATCTTAAGAACCTTCCTTATCAAAATATTAACAATACAAAGATTCAATGTACTTTAATATAAATATTGCAAATATAATTAACCGATAGCATTATATAAAAAATGGAAATTTTAGTAAATATGAATTAGTACATCTTTATGATACTCCGATAAAAGAATTGCCTATTGCAAACTGATTTTTCTGTATGCTAAAATAGCAAAATGTAGCCAACAATCGGCCAAATATTGACATTTCTTATTTCGTTAAAAAATACAAAAAAAATCCGAAAGTGTTTAACTCCAAATTCTTACTAGTAGATAAGGCCTAGATTATTTTCAGCCAAATTGTTTACTTAATCGGTTCAATGAAACAAATGATTTAGCTATTTACAGGATAAAAATTCGAGCCATAATTTAGTTTACAATCGAAAAACTTTTAGAAGTTTGGCTGGGTTATCCAGTTATTGAGTAACTTATTTCTCTATTTCTAGATCTGTCATAAGTCATTCTCATAACTAAATTTACCCTCAAATATCTCAATCCCACCAGACGAAACCCGCTGGCCAGGCCAATGCAACGAAGGCAAGCGACAATCCCCCATCAACATCATGACACGCAGTGCGCTGGTGGATCACATGGGTCTGCACATCCGAGGTCCTCTAGCCTTCAGAGGTTATGGCAGTGCTAATGTGTCTGCTCTGAATAATGGTCATACTTGTAAGTTACCTGAATATGATGGCTTTTTTGCTCTAAGACGTATTGCTGGTATCCCTGATATAAATATCGAAACAAAGGATATAAATAAAGAAGTTTGTAGAAAAATATTTTATCGCTTAAGTATATAACGAAAGAAGTGAAGAGACAACCCCTTGATTTATGACTAACATAAATATATTATGAGATTTCTGTTCAATCACTTTTTAAATTTACTTTCCTAAATAAACTAGACCTTCTTTCAAAAGCTTTGGACAAAAACAGAGTTCTTAATTAAGTACTTTTTCAGTGAAATGGATGCTAGTAGAGGATGGACCAGCCCCATTGGTATCGGGTGGTCCTCTGAGAGGCAACTACAGCTTCTTGCAGTTTCACTTGCACTGGCTCTCAGAACATGCTATAGATGGCATGAAGTGAGTATGATAGGTACATTAAATAATTGACAGAATCTTATTAAGGTGTCTTTTTTAACAATTGGATGTAATAGATTAAAATGTTTCAGATTTTTATTACCTCACTTTTACTCTTTTCATAAGATACAAAAACGCTTAACGCAATCTTCAATATTTTATAAAATACGGATTGGTACTGACCAACTACCTCAACCTACACTGGTACTTGGTAGATGAACAAAATTCTGTTGTTATTCTTTGAAATTCATAGATCGTAGTACAATACAGCTTAACTTCTAATATTTCTTTGATTTTGAATCTAGATATCCATTGGAAATCCACATGGTCCATGTCAAAACCGGACTGACTGTTGACGAAGCTCTCCAGAGACCTGATGGATTAGCGGTCCTTGCTATTCTCTGTCAGGTAACCTATTCCGTACTATATCTATATTTTATTCATATATCAATTTGAAGAATTAAGAATTATAGAACGAATAAGATTTTCTAACTTTTTCATTTTTATTTATTTGTGTTATATTGCGTCAATATTTTTTAAACCCTATATCTTTCACGTACTAATTTAACTTCAAATACTTTATCTAAAAATTATCAAGGATACAAAATTATCTCACAGGTCAGCAGCGGTGGTGCAAGTGAATACGCTTTGGGAGAAATCGACCGATTCTTCACTATGTTAGTTGAAAGGCACGCTCAATATCCCAACACCGCTGTTATTGACCTCACGTAAGTATTGATTAATGACTTCTTTAATATCAATACAGTTCTTAAATTCAACAGCATCAGCAACGTCGTCATCGTCGTAATCATTATTAAATTTATCATAATTCGTTTCTCTACCATTATCATCATCATAATTCATTTTTCTACCATTATCATCACTGTTTGACCCCGCACAGGTTTTCCTAGTGGGTTAACCAGGGATTTACAATTTATGTTTGTAAACAATTTTGAAAAATAAATAAATATTGAATTTGAATTTTTTGAATTTTTACTTTTATTCTTTCTTTTGGCTTCTTAAACTTGAAATTTATTTTTGTTTAAGAAGCCAAAAGTTATTGTTTCTATAATTATATTTAATAAAACCTCAAAAAGCGACAGAGGCTATGATATATATTTTGTAGTTAAGAAAGACAGTAAAAATGAAAATTCCCTACAGTCGCTTATTCAGCCCGGAGCCACAATCGTTTTACACTTACCACGGCTCGCTGACCACGCCCATGTGTCAAGAGGTTGTTACATGGATTGTGATGGACAAACCACTCATCATTTCTGATACACAGGTAAGAGAAAGCCCTAATTTGTTGTAAAACAATTCAAATGCTTTCAAATTTTGAATTTTAAATTTTCATAGTCAACCTTTTAAAACAATTCTTTACATTATTTTTTGTACATTTCTAAGTCTTGTAAATTTATAAAGGTAAATCTTTTCAAATTCAAATTATTTTACTCACTTTTTGGAGTTTAGAACGTGTTTTAAAGTCACTAAAAAGTCTTTAAATTGTAAATCCATAATATTAATATCACTATTTACTATATAGGTATGGAAAATGAAATTACATAGTGTCTAGTTCTAGTATCTCCTTCCGAAACCTTCTCCAGCTTCAATTGGTATTAAAATACTGGTACAAAAAAGCAATACAAATACAAATAAAACATCTGAATACGTCTAAATTTTTTAACTCATTTAAAATTAAGATCATTTTCGATACCTATACAGTGTCTATTTTCAAATACCACCAATTAGGATACTAAGTAGTCATTTTTATTCCAGTACAAACAAATAAGCCGCGTAGACGTTGGTCGGATAGACAACTACCGCAGCTTGCAAGTATCCGACCGCGAGGTCTATCGTAGCGTAGCCTCTTGTGCTAATGTTGCTATTCCTGGTTTATTCGCGATTCTTGCTTCCCTCCTTAACCTCTCCTCTAGTTTGACTAGTATCATGAGCAAGGGAGTCTGCGTTATGGTTAATATTAAGAAGAAATTCTTGGGCGATAGAGTTAGGGATTGCAAGAAGGTGCTGTAATTTTAAGGTGGAATTGCGTTTGTTAATAAAAGTTATTTGGGGGATTGTATTTGTTAAAGAAATTATTTGATTTGGGAAGTTAGGAGGAAGAAACAGAATGTTTTTGACATGGGTGTTCTTGTTACTTTATTCACAAATGACTTTCCGATGGACGTGTATTTTCATGCTTATCATCATGCAAGATGTAAAGTTTGATGTTGGATGGTTGAAAGATTTCTATTGTATCTCGAACTTGTCTTTTTTAATGTATTTCCTGAAGTTATTTTTTTTTTAGTTTTAGTAAGTTATTTCCATCGGAAGGTGTATTTGAATAAAGCTGCTGAAACAAACTGACTTGGAAAGGTGGTTAAGAAATAGGGTGTAGTAAAAAAATGCTCATTTCATATTATTGCTTTAATGTTTTAGTCACATCAGAGAAATAGTTATTTGTATTGTTAAGAAATTATTATCTAAATCTTCACATTTAATTTTTTTATCACTTTTAAATTACTAAAAAATGGGTCAAGTTCTATAAAATCTCTGAGCAAATATATTTATCTATACAACTGTCATCTCTGTTGTATGTTTAGTCTAGTCTCAACAACGCATACTGTAGAAATTATGATGTAAAATATAGGAAAAATGTATCAAATCACTAATACATATAAAAACGTATTAAAAAACTGGGTTATTGATGTTGCGATATGTTAATAAAAACATTTAATAATGATTAAGGTCAATGCTATATTCAGTTTAAACTTTAAAATGTAGCAAATCATTATACATACTTATATAGATTGCTAATGTATCTATAATTAATTTATTGTTAACTAGAAAATATTATTATCTTTCTCTAAACTCTCATCAATTACAAACTTTATCATCAAGTTTAATATTGTTACATAGCATTTCTTAATAATATATAAATATTAATAATCACTTACTAATATAAAAGACCGCCTCCTTGGTACACTGGATGACGCGTGAGCGTAGCACCGAGGGGTCCTGGGTTCGATTCCCGGTGGAGACGAAGAAAAAAAATGTCTCGGTTTGGTAGGACACAGAAGGCTGATCACCTACTTGTCCCTAAAGAAAATCGTTCAGTGAAACAGATGTATAATGCATCTGCTCCTTACCCCACTAGGAGACACGGGACTTCACTTAATATAAAAGAAATAATTCATTAGACCATCGAGATCATAGAGTTGGCAATGAATCAATCTTATAGAGTTCTCAAGACGTTACTTAGCCTTTGAAGAAGCTGTCTATCACAGGGCTATATCTTTAGAAGTTTAATAGGTCAAAGTCAATGTAGAATATATACACATAATAACACGAATATATATTCCACAAATTATAACGTTTTTCTCTTAAAATCTATGAGCTGTTTTCCTTAACAAAAGCATTTTATTGCCTTAATATTCAACTGTAGTTGAACGATAATTTTTATCAATGCAAATGAGCATTATAAATAATGATAGATATGCTATATACAATTATATGAAGGCAGTTATGTCGTATAGATTAGTACAATATAATTTAAGATATATTTAATCCATACTAATATTATAAATGCGAAAGTAACTCTGTCTGTCTGTCTGTTACTCAATCACGCCTTAACTACTGAACCAATTTGCATGAAATTTGGTATAGAGATATTTTGATACCCGAGAAAGGACATAGGATAGGTTTTATCCCGGAAATCCTACGGTAACGGGTTTTGCTTTAAAAACGCGGGCGAAGCAACGGGCTGAAAGCTAGTAACTTATAAATCATTAAAATTTAAAACATGCTGTAGATTCATGGTTGAATTTCCATGTATAAAATACATATGAATTCTTAGAGAATTTCTATGATATATGTATATTTCATTAAAGTGATAATAATAGTACATATATGTATTTATTTAAACAATTATTACGTTTAGAATAGCTTCTAGTTTAATATATAAATGGTTGCTCAGTAACTTTAAAAATATTAATATCCATAATTGTAATACTTATATAATTAATACACATAAATGATATAATATATTTTGAACATACATTTTTTTTTATTGTCGATAGGGAAGCGCTTGACCACAATCTCGCCTGATGTTAAGCTGAGATGTGGTCTAAGATGGAACGCGCTTCCCTAGAAGGTACCTGTTCACTCTACGCTTGAAGACCCCCATATTGTACTCGTCGGGGAACATACATGTTCAAAATATATTATATCTAACTATTCATTATTTATAAATATTATATTCTAACATTTTATATAACCCTTTCTCTATCAGCTAGATTGTAGATCTATAATTTATCATTAAATTCATAGATTTCTTGCGACAAAGAGACAAAATTAGCCTGATAAAATAGGAATTTCATTGAATTTTCTTATCAGATACTAGAAAAGAATTATAGATTGATTAGTTTCTTGTGAAAATTAATTGTTATATATTATTATTTTATCTATGAAATCATTTGTTTACATTCTCATATCAATTATAATTAAATTGCACTCTTAAAATATCCATGACTCGTTTTATCGATTCACTAATCGCTTGATGACATAAAACTTTTAAATAATAATGCCATATCATTAAAATCTATTTTTAAATTTCGATAAGATTTTATAATAGGATAATGTATCAATGTATTTTAACTATCTATTTATTGAAAATATAGCATGCATTGGGATAATTTAAAATAAATTTTCGGATGTAACATTATTTGAATATTGTGATTTCCATCCGTGAATGATAATTATTATAATGTAAAAAATATGTTCTTGAAAAAGAAGTGGTTGGAATATATTTATTGTTTTTCAAACATACCCGAGATTTAGCATTCATACCATTAGACTAACTTTTAGACGCTTTTCATTATTAGCTCAAAGCTGGATGTATTTATTTATTAAACTAGCGGTCCGCCCCGGCTTCGCCCGTGGTACATATTTACGTTTTCTCTACGTAAAAACCATCCTCGTACTTCAAGGAATATAATAAAAAAAGAATTATCGAAATCGGTCTAGCCGTTCTCGAGTTATGCGCTTACCAACACATTTTGCGATTCATTTTTATATATAAGACTAGCGGTCCGCCCCGGCTTCGCCCGTGGTACATATTTTTAAGTTTTCTCTACATAAAAACCATACTCGTACTTCAAGGAATATAATAAAAAAAGAATTATCGAAATCGGTTCAGCCGTTCTCGAGTTATGCGCTTACCAACACATTTTGCGATTCATTTTTATATATAAGAAGATTAAATTAAATGATAATTTAAAAGAAATATTATGCTCAATAAAAATAGAAAATTGCCTTTATAAGAAAATACCTTTATGCATATTTAGGAGAGTTTATATTATGATAACGATTATTCTAAATTAATTATTGCTATCTTAAATCAAAGCCTTTCAATTCTTATCGTATTCCAATGATTAAGGCTTAATTCTATTAATGTATAAATATTAAATATATAAATAAATGTATAAATATTATAAATTAATGTATAAATATTTTGTTAACTATGAACATTTTTCTCTAATAATATACTGGTAACTTTAATAAATTATTGTATCTGATATTAAATACTATAATATTGTAAATATATATGTTTTAACCATTTAGGTATTATTACTACGTATAGAGAGGACACCACGCACAAAATCTGTGCGACAATCGCGGCGCGGCGGTGCGGGGCGCGCGTGGGGCGGCTAGGTCATAGACATAACTTCATAAGCGATGTTTGAGACGCTTGGCTCTAACTCGTGTTACAAATAGTGTAGTAGCGATGCCCTCTCTAGTACGTAGTACATAGTAACTCAATGGTTTTAACTTATGAATTATGTTTGTTTATTTCTGTGAGACATAGAAGTAAAAGTAGATATATAAGTAAATTATTTTATGTTTACAAAATATATGGGCTGTGAATTCACTATGTTACGTGTATTTCTGAAAGTGTATTTTATCTGCAATGTATGGAAAATATTTTAAGGCACTATTATTGTCCAACGACTCTAGTTTACAATATGAATTTTACCTATTTTTTCCATTCAATTTTAATTCCATGAAAAAATTATGATTGTAGTAATATTATGCATTTGACTGCCTCCTCGGTACAGTGGCTGACGCGTGAGCGTACAACCGAGGGGTCCTGGGTTCGATTCCCTGTGGAGAAGAAGAAAAAAAAATTGTCTCGGTCTGGCAGGACACAAAAGGCTGATCACCTACTTGTCCCTAAAGAAAAGCGATCGGTGAAACAGATGTATGAATAATGCATATGCCCCTTACCCCACTAGAGGACACGGGACATCACTAATATTATGCATGCATAATATAAATTATCTAACTTAGATTGTATCAAAATATTTCTTGGCATACATTTATGGGTTGTTTTACCACCGACAAAGCTCTGATTCGAATGTTAAGTATAAAGATTAATTTGTACTTTTTATTTGAATAAATAATAAAGATATTTTATACATTGCTGGTAAAGTACGGAAAGGTTAATTTTACTCATTTATGTTGAGTTTTTAGTGGTTGTGTTTTGTGTTCTTTTATTTTTATATGATTTTGTTGGTTAATAAAGATATAATGATAAATATATATTGACTTTTATTACCCTTTACCCTTCCCTATTGTAATATCATTACATATGAAATTAAATGAAAATTGACAGAATTATGGTTGCAAAATGTACTAAAATTTATTAAATTCTTCTTATATTTATGTACCTTCAATACATATAATAAAACAATTATTAAGATTATACATGGATTTAATAAACATTTTACATACCTACTTACAAAATATTAACTTCTATACTTTTGACTTGTACTTTGACCTGTATACACAGAAAATAAAAGCTATAAGACCACTAAAATACCATCGTAATCAAATTAATTATTTCTAATAATGATCCGGAGAAACATATTATGTTTTATAACATACCTGTACATATACATATTATATTTCTTTGAAAGCTTGTACATACATACATAGATAACGATTATTTTTCCATTTTATTAATTTGAAGTAGCTTCAATCGAAAGATAATTAATTGGTATAAGCACTTAAATTATATTTTTTAATTTAGATAAGCTCCACCGTCGTAAACCCATCCTTATTGCAAATTACATATAAATACCAATTTGTGTTATCTGTCCCACAACTGAAGATATTTATAAAGTCCAATATCTTCATATCGGACACAATAATATCTATAACTGTCTAGTAAATCATCGCGTATCTATAACCTAAATACTCTGGTAAATATTAACTGCACACGTAAAGAATCTATCCGATAAGGAAAGTACTTCGAATAATTTTATGACTCCTTAATTTACGAGCAGTTATAACTTGAGAATTTTGACTTAGGAAAGCTATTAATGGCTTTATTGCGCATTTAACTGTTATATCAAGGTACTGGTGAAATGGAATGTTATAGAAATAATTTGGAGGATTAATAATTCTTACTAGGTATGGCAGGTGAAATACATAACTATGTCTGTCTAATGTGTAACCACGCCTACATTACTGAACCGATTTAAATGAAATTTGACAGCCAGATAATCTAGAGCCTGAAAAACTACAAATGCTGCTTCTTAGTACGAAAAAAAGATGTTAGAGGCTGCACGGGAAACACATTCATATTTTTCAACACTAAATTCATGAATAATTATAAAGAAGTCATGAATTAACAAAGCTTGAACAACTCTATCATAAGTATGTACCTATAAAATTATGTAATACACGTTATCTATATATATAAAAGAAAGTCTGTATGTTCCAACACTTATAACTCGAGTTCTACGGAACCAATTTTCATGGTTTTAGATTCGTTGGATTTGTCTCCGTCCAGAATAGAAGAATAAATCATAAAAACAACAAAAACTAGACGAATAAATATTTTCCCAAAATTTTGATTTTCGTACATGTCAATCATTAGTTGTCAATCCTGTCAAATACGGAAAATAATGTTTGACATTCATGCGTTCAAAAATGTATTAGGTATGTGTAAAATAATAAAAAATTAAAAAGGGTGAATAAATATTGTTTGTATTTATTTTAAAATCAATTATTAAAAAGTGCAATAAAAGCAGATACATAAAAATTCCTCAAATGTTTGTGTTTACGCGTGTTTTCAGAAATTAATAAGGTATTTTTGGTGGGGAAACTAACCAAGAAGTTTATTAGTTCGATTAATTATTAAAAAAATTCTATAAAAATGAAATTCTGACAATTATTTGTTGCGATTTCGTCAACTGCGTCAACAATATTGCTATAAACAAGCTTAATTACGTTTTGAAAATTACATCCATTTATGCGATGCAATTAGCACAGAAGTAGGTGCAGAAAATGTTGGTCTATTGATTATTTTACCGGCGACATACACAGGTAGCCCAAGTGAATATGGATATATGCAAGATGCAATGACATAATAATATGTTCGTCATTATGGTCGGCCAGATTTATTTGTAATCCGAAATGGATGGAAATTATTCAACTGCTGCTTCCCGGACAAATATCAAGTGATCGGCACGACATCACCACACGTGTTTTCAAGCAAAAAATCCGATCACTGATGAGTTACATTAATGGAACACATCTTTGGGATTATTCAATGATGGATGTATTCAATCGAATGACAACAATCTGGCTTGCAGCATGCACACATTTTAATTTGGTTAGTCGAAAGGATTCGGGCAGATAAAATATATGAGTGTGCGGGGATTGCTAATTCTGAAACCGATCTAGACCGATATAACGTTGTTATCACGAATATGATTCATGGACCGTGTGACACCATCAACCACCAATCACCATGCATGTTTGACAGTGAGTGTACCAAAAGGTATCCACGAAAATTGATGGCAGAGACCATCACAGGCAACGATGGTTACCCACTGTATCAGCGTCGATCGCCCAATGATAATGGTAAAATTATTATCACAACTAAAGTGAAACGAAACGATGGCGTGGTTGATAACAGTTAAAGAATGAAAAGAATTAATCCATGCTGCACAAATTATTAAAATTCAGTCATTTTTCTCTGAGACGTGTTTGAAGTAATAAAATAAAATACTATTACATATCAAATCATATAAATATTTATTTTGTATCATTGTATTACGTTCATCAAAGCCTAAATTAGTTCAGCTAAGGGCGCGTTCCCACCGTGTCGTGACGACAGATAATCGTGTAGTTTTAAGTGTCGTGGCTTATATGTTTAAATGGAGGTGTTCACATTTAGAACGACACAATTTACTGTCGTCTACGACAGTTTTTGCAGTGACGACACTTTGTCGTGACAGTGGGAACGGCAAGCACGACAGTCGTAAAACGATAAAAAATCGTGGACGGCAACTCTATGACGTCCATTGAACTCAGGAGAGTAAACGCACTAGTAATCACCAAGCGAACGCAGAGGCGACTAGATTTGTAGCTTGCTGATGATGTGTAAACGACAAAGCGACTGCCAGGAAACGATAAAATGTCGTCGCGATCCAATGGGAACAGCTAGATACGACAGTCGCTAAACGATAAAAAATGTTGACGACAAACAATCGTTATAATGGGAACAGGTAGAGACGACAGTCGTCGAACGATAAATTAGTCGTTACGACATAGTGGGAACGCGCCCTAAAAGGTAACACAACATTCATTGACAGGGCGGTACAAAGTTCGCCGGGACAGCTAGCTGGTTAAATTAATATAAAAAAAATTAATATAAAATAATAAATAATAATATATAAAAGAAAGTCTGTATGTTCCAACACTTATAACTCGAGTTCTACTGAACCAATTTTCATGGTTTTAGATTCGTTGGATTTGTCTCCGTCCAGAATAGAAGAATAAATCATAAAAACAACAAAAACTAGACGAATAAATATTTTCCCAAAATTTTGATTTTCGTACATGTCAATCATTAGTTGTCAATCCTGTCAAATACGGAAAATAATGTTTGACATTCATGCGTTCAAAAATGTATTATGTGTAAAATAATAAAAAATAAAAAATTGTGAATAAATATTGTTTGTATTTATTTTAAAATCAATTATTAAAAAGTGCAATAAAAGCAGATAAATGGTGGGGAAACTAACCAAGAAGTTTAGTTCGATTAATTATTAAAAAAATTCTATAAAAATGTAAAAATTCTGACAATTATTTGTTGCGATTTCGTCGACTGCGTCAACAATATTGCTATCAAATTACTATAAACAAGCTAAATTGCGTTTTGAAGATTACATCCATTTATGCGATGCAATTAGCACAGAAGAAGGTGCAGAAAATGTTGGTCTATTGATTATTTTACCGGCGACATACACAGGTAGCCCAAGTGAATATGCGCAAGATGCAATGACATAATAATATGTTCGTCATTATGGTCGGCCAGATTTATTCATTACATTTATATGTAATCCGAAATGGATCGAAATTATTCAACTGCTGCTTCCCGGACAAATATCAAGTGATCGGCACGACATCACCACACGTGTTTTCAAGCAAAAAATCCGATCACTGATGAGTTACATTAATGGAACACATCTTTGGGATTATTCAATGATGGATGTATTCAATCGAATGACAACAATCTGGCTTGCAGCATGCACACATTTTAATTTGGTTAGTCGAAAGGATTCGGGCAGATAAAATATATAAGTGTGCGGGGATTGCTAATCCTGAAACCGATCTAGACCGACATAACGTTGTTATCACGAATATGATTCATGGACCGTGTGACACCATCAACCACCAATCACCATGCATGGTTGACAGTGAGTGTACCAAAAGGTATCCACGAAAATTGATGGCAGAGACCATCACAGGCAACGATGGTTACCCACTGTATCAGCGTCGATCGCCCAATGATAATGGTAAAATTATTATCACAACTAAAGTGAAACGAAACGATGGCGTGGTCGATAACAGTTAAAGAATGAAAAGAGTTAATCCATGCTGCACAAATTATTAAAATTCAGTCATTTTTCTCTGAGACGTGTTTGAAGTAATAAAATAAAATACTATTACATATCAAATCATATAAATATTTATTTTGTATCATTGTATTACGTTCATCAAAGCCTAAATTAGTTCAGCTAAAAGGTAACACAACATTCATTGACAGGGCGGTACAAAGTTCGCCGGGACAGCTAGTATACTATATTATAACTTGTATATATACGTATATATACTATACTAGCTGTCCCGGCGAACTTTGTACCGCCCTGTCAATGAATGTTGTGTTACCTTTTAGCTGAACTAATTTAGGCTTTGATGAACGTAATACAATGATACAAAATAAATATTTATATGGATTGATATGTAATAGTATTTTATTTTATTACTTCTAACACGTCTCAGAGAAAAATGACTGAATTTTAATAATTTGTGCAGCATGGATTAACTCTTTTCATTCTTTAACTGTTATCGACCACGCCATCGTTTCGTTTCACTTTAGTTGTGATAATAATTTTACCATTATCATTGGGCGATCGACGCTGATACAGTGGGTAACCATCGTTGCCTGTGATGGTCTCTGCCATCAATTTTCGTGGATACCTTTTGGTACACTCACTGTCAACCATGCATGGTGATTGGTGGTTGATGGTGTCACACGGTCCATGAATCATATTCGTGATAACAACGTTATGTCGGTCTAGATCGGTTTCAGGATTAGCAATCCCCGCACACTTATATATTTTATCTGCCCGAATCCTTTCGACTAACCAAATTAAAATGTGTGCATGCTGCAAGCCAGATTGTTGTCATTCGATTGAATACATCCATCATTGAATAATCCCAAAGATGTGTTCCATTAATGTAACTCATCAGTGATCGGATTTTTTGCTTGAAAACACGTGTGGTGATGTCGTGCCGATCACTTGATATTTGTCCGGGAAGCAGCAGTTGAATAATTTCGATCCATTTCGGATTACATATAAATGTAATGAATAAATCTGGCCGACCATAATGACGAACATATTATTATGTCATTGCATCTTGCGCATATTCACTTGGGCTACCTGTGTATGTCGCCGGTAAAATAATCAATAGACCAACATTTTCTGCACCTTCTTCTGTGCTAATTGCATCGCATAAATGGATGTAATCTTCAAAACGCAATTTAGCTTGTTTATAGTAATTTGATAGCAATATTGTTGACGCAGTCGACGAAATCGCAACAAATAATTGTCAGAATTTTTACATTTTTATAGAATTTTTTTAATAATTAATCGAACTAAACTTCTTGGTTAGTTTCCCCACCATTTATCTGCTTTTATTGCACTTTTTAATAATTGATTTTAAAATAAATACAAACAATATTTATTCACAATTTTTTATTTTTTATTATTTTACACATAATACATTTTTGAACGCATGAATGTCAAACATTATTTTCCGTATTTGACAGGATTGACAACTAATGATTGACATGTACGAAAATCAAAATTTTGGGAAAATATTTATTCGTCTAGTTTTTGTTGTTTTTATGATTTATTCTTCTATTCTGGACGGAGACAAATCCAACGAATCTAAAACCATGAAAATTGGTTCAGTAGAACTCGAGTTATAAGTGTTGGAACATACAGACTTTCTTTTATATATTATTATTTATTATTTTATATTAATTTTTTTTATATTAATTTAACCAGCTAGCTGTCCCGGCGAACTTTGTACCGCCCTGTCAATGAATGTTGTGTTACCTTTTAGCTGAACTAATTTAGGCTTTGATGAACGTAATACAATGATACAAAATAAATATTTATATGATTTGATATGTAATAGTATTTTATTTTATTACTTCAAACACGTCTCAGAGAAAAATGACTGAATTTTAATAATTTGTGCAGCATGGATTAATTCTTTTCATTCTTTAACTGTTATCAACCACGCCATCGTTTCGTTTCACTTTAGTTGTGATAATAAAATTTTTACCATTATCATTGGGCGATCGACGCTGATACAGTGGGTAACCATCGTTGCCTGTGATGGTCTCTGCCATCAATTTTCGTGGATACCTTTTGGTACACTCACTGTCAAACATGCATGGTGATTGGTGGTTGATGGTGTCACACGGTCCATGAATCATATTCGTGATAACAACGTTATATCGGTCTAGATCGGTTTCAGAATTAGCAATCCCCGCACACTCATATATTTTATCTGCCCGAATCCTTTCGACTAACCAAATTAAAATGTGTGCATGCTGCAAGCCAGATTGTTGTCATTCGATTGAATACATCCATCATTGAATAATCCCAAAGATGTGTTCCATTAATGTAACTCATCAGTGATCGGATTTTTTGCTTGAAAACACGTGTGGTGATGTCGTGCCGATCACTTGATATTTGTCCGGGAAGCAGCAGTTGAATAATTTCCATCCATTTCGGATTACAAATAAATCTGGCCGACCATAATGACGAACATATTATTATGTCATTGCATCTTGCATATATCCATATTCACTTGGGCTACCTGTGTATGTCGCCGGTAAAATAATCAATAGACCAACATTTTCTGCACCTACTTCTGTGCTAATTGCATCGCATAAATGGATGTAATTTTCAAAACGTAATTAAGCTTGTTTATAGCAATATTGTTGACGCAGTTGACGAAATCGCAACAAATAATTGTCAGAATTTCATTTTTATAGAATTTTTTTAATAATTAATCGAACTAATAAACTTCTTGGTTAGTTTCCCCACCAAAAATACCTTATTAATTTCTGAAAACACGCGTAAACACAAACATTTGAGGAATTTTTATGTATCTGCTTTTATTGCACTTTTTAATAATTGATTTTAAAATAAATACAAACAATATTTATTCACCCTTTTTAATTTTTTATTATTTTACACATACCTAATACATTTTTGAACGCATGAATGTCAAACATTATTTTCCGTATTTGACAGGATTGACAACTAATGATTGACATGTACGAAAATCAAAATTTTGGGAAAATATTTATTCGTCTAGTTTTTGTTGTTTTTATGATTTATTCTTCTATTCTGGACGGAGACAAATCCAACGAATCTAAAACCATGAAAATTGGTTCCGTAGAACTCGAGTTATAAGTGTTGGAACATACAGACTTTCTTTTATATATATAGATATAGTAGTATTGTATTTGAATTAATTACATATTTATTAACTAGATCAGCTTGCAGAGGAAGGCCCTTCTATGCCCTCTACAAAAAGGGACGGTAGACTTCCTACTTCTTACAGGAAATGGAAATTATAATTACTTTATATTTTCTAATATTTATACTTACTTCATAATTACTATTTTACCCGACTCCGAAAGAAGAAGGGTATATTCTTCGAGTGTACATGTATGTATATTTCTTTGGCACGCCCTACGGCCGACAGCCCAATCTGCTGTAGGGATTTTGACAAGGTGTCGTTGTAATCATCAGAATGGTAGTAATGACATAGGCTACATAAGTTCGTGCAACTGCTTCATAAAGCCCGTGCAGTCGGGATTATTTTTTTTTCATTTTCATAAATTCTTGTTAGTATCTAACGACATGTAACAACTGACAAACTACAATCAGTGCAAAAATGAGTGCAATCTAAAGTCTAGGTGAGACAACCGGTTCAATTCGAGTTTCCTGTGGGTTCAGATTGCCGTATTATCTTATCTCCTATAAATAACCGGATATATGAGGAACCGGAGCAATTTCAATTACTATACATGTATATGTATCGAAAATTCCAGAAATAGTTTTTCTTGGATCAAAGTTGAAGGAACAATTAAACTCTAATAAAAATCTCTAATAGCACAGACTAATAATAATATACTACGTATACAACTAATAGTGTTAAGGAACAGCGGAACCTCCTGACACAAGCATTTTATTTGCTTACACTCCTAGTGTTCCAATCACAAATTTGTTTAAGACCTCATGTAAAGGAAAGAAATAAATAAGTAATTTGAATTTGAATTTGAATTTGAAACTTTAAGACTGTAATGTTACAAAGAATACAGAAAAGGTACGCAATTATACTAACTATTGGTTAAAATTAGACCATACAAATATCGCGATAAAACTAACTACAAATTTGCTTCAATACTTCTCTTTAAGAAGTCTCATCATAGCATTCAACCAACATATATGATCATGATCAGTAAAGGTCCTTTAATTCAGTTCCCATTGGATCTAACCGGCTCCTGTCAATCTTACGCGATAACCACTGAATCGGTTAACAGTTTAAAATGGCATTAGTCATTTTTCAAAGGAAATCATAACTGGAAAATGATGATAAGATTGCTAGAACGTAGTTCTTACAGGCTTAGGTTAATCGCCATTTATTATTGTCCGATTTCTTGGCTTTAGTCTTTTCCGAACGTGAGTTAATAAGATCTTCAAAATCAAACTCAAACTTTTATTAATTATTCAATTAGATTTCTTTGAAAAGCACTTTCGAATCGTCATTGCATATTTTTAACATTTACCACCGATTCGCAGCAAAGCAGTATCTATGGAGAAGAACTGGCAAGATACTCAATAGTTTCTCTTTTAAAATCATGTCAATATTACAATTCAATTTTACATAATATGTAACTTATATCTAACTACATAATATGTCATATTAAGATCTTACTTGGAAAAATCAGGACGTAAAGCTATAGTCTGTAAGTATTACATTACATTCGAATTAATTTTAAGTATACCAAATCCGCAAACATAAATACAAAAGAATCACTGTTGTTTGTATATGTAATTTAAGAATCAAAAATACATTCCACGATATTCATATCCGATTTATTATTTAATAAACATACGAGATGTTACAATATTGTTAACATGTGAAAGGAACTCATTCGGTTATTGTGTCTCAGTGGAGGACAATGGCTAAGTTTTTAATTGTTGCCATCTTCTGCTCAGGTTAGTACTTACATTATAATAACTATTATACAAGTGTAGAGCAAGATTAGCTAAGTTGTCTCGAACGTTAAATGTAATTAACATAATCTATGAAGATTGGGAAGTCTTGAAATTAAGTTTGGAGTGTGTAGGATAAAAGCCGGATAGTTGCGCCACTTTTCAAAAAAGCTATATTATGAAAAATTATGTACTTAATAAGAATAATGAAACATGTATATCAAAAGATAGGTCTTTAAACCATCATATTAGCCTATTTTATTAAACATAATTACTAAAGGTTTTGAGTAAATCCTGTTTTATTTGACCTCTCAAATGAAGGATAGTTGCCTTATCTAGCGGATAGTTGCCTATCGTAAATAATACTTCAGAGGATACTTGCCTCGTGAGGGGATAGATGCCTCACAATATTTTTTTTAAATAAAAAAACAAATTTATATCAATTCACTTAATCAGTCTTTATTATTTGTTACAACTTTGGCATTAATCATCAGAAGTGAGGGATTTCATCTTTCCACATCGCATGCAATACAGTTTCATCCATATTAAATATTCCATCTGGTTTAACCAGCAATTCATTCTCAGTTAAGACAGTAGGTAATAAGTAGATCAAAACATTTGGAAACGTCTTCTTGTTGAGACCCCTCGCTCTTTCAATTGATAAACCCTCAGCTTGCCTCAAAACTATTTCGGGATTTCTTTTCAGAAAGCTTTTTAACCATTGTGGCCCAGCCGTTATGCTTTAACCCCAAATTTTCGGCAAACTGGTAAGCTAGCTGACGAATTGTATTTCTTTCAGGAGGAAATCCTGCGTCTCCG
Source organism: Colias philodice (assembly GCF_061535455.1). Classification (NCBI taxonomy): domain Eukaryota; kingdom Metazoa; phylum Arthropoda; class Insecta; order Lepidoptera; family Pieridae; genus Colias; species Colias philodice. The sequence goes on from NC_143090.1 coordinate 1,252,145, forward strand.
AGCTTTAGTATATGAGTCACTAGTCTTTTTTCATTTTCAAAATCAAGGACAGGGTATTTTCCTGGAAGTTAAATAAAAAATTAGCGAAATGAATATTGTACCGGCACGGAGATGCCTTATTAGCAATAAAAACGCAATAATATTAATATTTGCTAGTGAAAGAATTTGTAGTTGCGGATAGTTGCCCCGAGAGCAACTATCCGCACAAGTTTCTAAGGCGACTATCCTTTTTGATACGGATACTTGCCCTTTTTATTTGCGAAATAAATCAACAATATTTTGCAATAAAATGTAATTAACAGTATAATTTAAAGTCTAATGCACGCAAAGAAACATAAACTATATTGAAATCACAATTAGTAACAAAAATATTCAATACAAATAACTTACCAATATAGTTTCAACGCCTATCGAAGTTTCACCGCGGAACAATTTCGCTCGCAAAGATGAAACGCGTGATTCTACACAAACGATTGACGTGGCACTGAGGTCTGCGGGAGGGGTACTTACAACTATAGTAAAGCGTTATTGCCACTAATGTCCGTAACATAGTGTATTCGAAACTGCGGCAAGTATCCCACTGGCGCAACTATCCGGCTTTTACCCTACAGTAAAAGCTCTTTATTCGCGAGTAATAAGGTTCCGTAAATGTGCCGCGAGTAGACAAACCGTGAATTTGGAATGGTAATTTATATATGTATGGGGTTATAGGGGATACTTCATAGGTGACGAAATAAAAAAAAACAAAAATACATTAAGAAATGAGTTTAATTGAAATTTTTTAACCATACATATTTATTAATTACCATTAAATTAGGTATTATCTTCAGGTTTAGGCAATGGCTTGGTACTTTTTACTTGTTTTTCATTTTTATTTAGGTAAATACATACATATAATGCACCGATTCGATCCATGAATAAAGAATTTTAGGCCGTGAATATAGGAATTAGGTAACATTTTTTCCATCCACGAATAGTAAAACCGCGAATAAGGAGCTTTTACTGTACCTATAAGCTTTTTACTGATCCTGTAGAGCCTGATCCTGAAATCTACACACTACAGCGCTACATGATTGTAATAAAATTTTGTGTAGGTATATTTTATATTAGAAAGTATTTATCGATACAGTAATCATTTAAATCAATAGTAATAGCATAATTAATTATAACTACGGATAATGTCGCTTTAGTAGTTACTCATCATTTGTTATCACTTATCAGTAAGAACGGGGTAATAACTTAGATACAAAGTTTAAACCTTTTTTTTTTTTTTTTTTTTTTTTTTTATAGTGGGGAAATCTTCTTAGATACCCCCGGCTCCCGGGGATGGAGCCGTGGTTATGTCGGATTCCTACCGACTAAAACCCCACTCTGTTCCATCGCGCTGCTTTGGACGGAACTGCGGGAACGGTTACGACTCTACCGCGTGTCCCGCCCAGCAGATGCCCGTTTCCAGGCCCACCACTAGAACCCCCCCTCGCTGGTGGCTGCTGGAACGAAGGCTTACGCCACCAACGCGCAGACAATGGATTTTTCCCCGCTCCATCATCCGCGTTCCCCCGAACCCCCGACCTCATCACCGTCCGGCCGGAGGGTGCACGCCGGAAGGTCCTCCGATGTGTGAAATACACGTCGGGGGACCCTCCGGCGCACTTTTATAGAGATTACCTCGCAGCCCCCACCTCACCAGAGGTGGCGGCCCTCGGTCCGGCCCCACGGACCGGATTACGAGTTGGCAGACGGCCGTTTTACAGCGGCCGCCGCCCCACACCTCTCTGCAGGAGTCTCCGCGCGTCATCACAATGACGCGTCGGGATCCCGCCCTCCGCTGCACGGCGTGGCTTGCTAAACCAGCGAGCCCGCCGCGCCGCGACCTCTGGCCGCCATCCACCGCCGCATAAAAGCTGGCTCCTCTCTGGCCCACAAACAGGACCTCTGCCGTCGGGTCAATCGAGGCTTTCCAACCCCAACTGCCGTTCAGCGCCACCTTTGCCTGGTGGACACGGGGTCCGCCAAGCCACGACCTCTGGTCGCCATCCCACGCCGCACACAGCGGCCGCTGGGCCACACCTAGCCCTGGCCGTCGGGCCGGTCGAATCTCCCCGACTCTAAACCAGCCGTTCAGCCCCTCGCTGGTCCAATTTCGCTTCACTCAGAGGGCCATAACTCTGAGCTACTGAGCCCCTCCGCCGCGACAAGGCCTGGACCGTTGGGGGGTACAAAGTTTAAACCTGCTTTCTGCCCATGACTTTCTTTTGAGGCTTAATTTTCATGAAGCCTGCATATACTAAGGCAACCACTGAAAAATCAGTGTATTGCACTGAGTGGCAAGCCTATTGTGGCATACATATACCTATATAAGTTATATTTAAGTTTCTTGTTTCATTTTATTTGTATCTTTTTATGTATCCATAATAAAATTATTTCATTTCATTTCATATTTAGATTGTTACTTAATTATGTTATTAATTTCAGTTTAATGTTTAACATGAAAATATAGTAACGGGCTTACGGGAATGACATCATAATATTTTTACGAATTGTTGTTGTTGTTGTTTTTGAAATAATTTATTTATTTAATTTTAAATTTCACACTAAAAACCCTTTTATCGATTTTAATTAAAAGCCCCCGTAATAATCCTCCCATCTATCATAATTATGATTAACATCAACTGCATTAAGTTGATTTCCTAGAAATTCCTTAACAAAATATTAATACCTATATCTACTTAGGTATGTTTGGTTTGATTATAGATTTAGCTGGATCTGTCTCTATTTATGGGCCAGTGTGGACTTACGATGGTGAGTTCTTTGATGCGACATTAAGTTTATAATAACCGAAAGAATTTTTCAAATCGGACCAGTAGTTTCTGAGGATAGCGCGTTCAAACAAACAAACATAAACACACATTAGCTTTATTATATTAGTTTTAGTATAGATTTCTCTGAAAAACCGCATAGGTTAGAAAAACAGGTGTTAACAACCAAGCATGAAATAATTAATTATTAAATCAGTTCAGAAAAGGCGCAAGGGGCTATTGAACCAACAAACAAACTTTTCAGCTTGATATTGTTATGTATTTTCTCATATTTAAAGTTTATTTTATATTTTTTGATGGTATATGAGATTATCGATAATCTGGATTAGCATAAGTAAGGCATACCTTAATATTTTCGGATGCCTACAAAGTCAACGTAACATATTAGGTATCACTAAAAACTGCTCATTAATTTAGAAGCTAATTTTACAAACACTAGGAAAAACGTCTTAAACTAAAATCTGCCATTACAAAGTATTTATAGACACAGTATCTAATCATTTAAATCCTTTACTGTTAAAAATTACAGATGAAAGTTCATGGCCCGGTGCCTTTTGTAAGAAAGGAGTGAAAAGACAATCCCCTATAGATATACGGACAAATGAAGTGATCCGTGACTTCGAGAAACAGTTCATTAAGTATGGAGATCTGAATTTCACAGGATATGAGTCTGTTTTGATGACGGGGATCAATAATGGTCATACTAGTAAGTAATAAATGAAAATAATTATAAAATACTAGCGGTCCGCCCCGGCTTCGCTTATATAATATATATAAAGGAATATATATAGATTGATAATATAGGTATTGTAACTAACTGTTGTCCGCAGTTTCCCCCGCTTGGTTACAATTAATTTTCATGGTACAAACTTTCATTTCCTTTCTTTTTCCTTGGAGAAAGATATTGCTCGTAAAAAGGAAATTACTTTAAATAAAGTTCTCGTTCTGGTGTTAAAATATGAATAGGAATACTCCTCGCCGTCCACCAAAGTTTCAACGTCTTTACAAACATAATTCTATTATTCAACTAGCTGTTGCCCGCGACTTCGTCCGCGATTACGTCGTTTTAGGTCATTCGTCGTTTAAAAAAAATACGTGACACTTTATTTTTGAATGTTCTTAATTGTCTCTTATAAAATTTAACTACATTAAAATTGAACACTCTGAAAATCTTAAAATCGGAGAAAATTGAAAATCTGAGGAAAACATGAAGGAATGTGATTTAAATTCTACATTACTTAGTATTTCAAATAATAATCTAAATTAAATGTAGATTAACAGTTTGAGCCACAGAACAGTAAAGTAGATAGAAGTGTGATGTGGGCGTGGCCCACGTGTCACTTGTAAGGTAAGATCACCTAACTTGCTCTCAGTTGTGCGCAGAAAAATATTCGAGTCGGTTGTCAGCTGTCAAACCTTTTTTCCGTATTTATTCATTAATTAGGACGTGTTGTTCGGTATTAGAGTGCAAAAATGATAGCAGACGAAATAATATCAGCAATGGAGGCATTTTATACCATCGGTAAGTCTTATTTTTATTTATTTTACATATAATATTTTATGTTATATCTTCGCTTGTAATTTGTCAAAATTGTATACAAATATCTAGTCAAAATGAACCTTAATCCGTAAGAAATTAGTACTATTATAGATTGAACAGCAAACAAGAATTTCTGGAATATTATTGCAATAAACAAACGAATGTCGCTTTAGTGATGCTTGTGGCGTATATCGACAGTATCGATACTTTAGAAAAGACAAACATTATAAATATTAAATTTGATTTTATTTTTCCTTAGCTTTCATTTGTCCAATTTTATTTACAGATTTCCCAAAGAGGCTAATTTAAAAGAGAAATGGATAAATGCAACGTGACGAGTTAACTGAATGCCGAACAGCACTAAGCAGTCTAACAAAGGCCACCGATACAGCAAACCTACGGCAGTTCCAAGATTTAAAATAATGCATATTTTCTGTTTGTATTTTGTAAATATAGATTAATACTATTCTATTCCGTTTTTTATTTAATAATAATAATATAAAAAGACGTACTTAGTAGTAATAAACATACTCCAAAATGTGACACATTATACTATACTCGTATAATAGAAAGAAAAAAAAATACACAAAAAATATTTATTTGTGCATTATCGATATCTCGATATCGATAACAAGGCTGACATCCCTCAGGGCATAGCATCAGATAAATATCAAGTTAATGTCATTAATGTTGAGTGACACAAATTTCAACCTTATCTCTATGTGTTGAGGTTCAAAGTTATATCTATTGAAAACTAACGCCCTCTGTTGTGGAGTAGCTGAATGTTTTTCGAATTTGGAATTTCTGTGCAATGAGAAACAAAACAGCTAATATACCTAGAGATGTTATACTAAAATAAACCGTAACATGGTGCGTTAGGGTACATATTGAAATGCTGAATTTATAACCTAAGTCAGTTTTTACTCAAATTAAGCAGTCCAATCAAAGGCATAGTTTACTTGTAGTGTACTGTATAACTATCGGTTTAAATGTGTGGGTTTGGCGACACTGGTTTTCATACTAATTATGACATTAAAGCACTTCTATTTGTTTTTATTGTTCTGTGGTTTGAGCGCACCGTTATAGAATATGTACCTAAGTATTAAATTACGTTAGTTTACATAGTAACAAAACAAAAACACGATGACTTTCTTTCGCGCTCGGTACCACAAACTAAGCATGTTAATGGTACGTGGCCCGCGTCACTTGACCCCCCGCGAGTTCCCCTCCTTTGCTATGCGAAAATACATTCGTCGCCCTGCTGTAGGAAAAATTGTAATACTGTGGCCTGGGCGTTATACACGCCCAGGGAGTTCCTGAGTGCCGATAGACATTTATAACAATCTTATATTAATATCACCATCTTGAGGAAAAGCTTCTAATGTCGATTTAAAACTGCATACATACGAATTAACCTGATGAAACATGTTCTAAAATTGTGAAATGAGTTCAGTTTTAAATTCGAGAAATATTGATAATTCTTGTATTCGACTATTCGTTGTAGTCGAATACAAAATATATTTAAAGAAACTTAGGTTGGCCTTCAGGCAAAAGGGATCCTATCAAATGGTAAACTTGACCTTGTATCTTAAAAGTAAGCATGAAAGGACCTTCTGATAATTGTTGAGCACCAAAGGATCATTTGAAACGCACTACTATAAGAGCGAATATTGTCTAAGAACTGTTTAGATTGCACGTCATGTTCCTCTAAAAGTAGTGATTTCAAAGGTTCCGGTGTATCTTCAAACGAAAGCCGACTCCTTACTCCACTTTAAAGCATTACAAAAATAACATACTACGTTAATATCGCCTATACAGAAGATGATCTGTAATCAATTGTGAGGTTATAAGAAAACCCACTTTTATATTTGTCGGACCCCACCACCGAATTCGTAGATTGATCTTCTATGTTTACCTCTAAGTCATTAAGACTATGCGAAATCTGTCTGCAGTAAGAGGGGCCTCTCGCTATTCGTCCGTTTCCAGAGACCGAATAGTTTCAATTCTTAATCTTTCATTAAACAAACTTAATAATCGTTTTTGTCTCAATTAATTGTAATATTCGCGTCCCTACTCTAGTCATTGCTTATGCTCATGTTCATCTTCAAGAGATCGAATAATATTATGGTGCACCCTATCATTTGTCAAACGGTCTTCATATTGAGTAAAAGTTTCAGATTCTCGAGATAAAATGTGACGGCCGTGATCAGCTGTGAGACGTTATACCCTCTCAGTGAAGGTTTCGGTCTCACGGGATAGTACATGCCGTTCGCGGTCAGCTGTGAGCCGCAATTCTCGTTGTGAAGCGGTTTCAGGTTCTCGGCATAACACGTGTTGTTTTCGGCCTAGAGTATACCTCTAACGATTCTTGAGAACTCTTATTTCTCATTTTCTTAGCTTTGCTCGAATTTCGAGATAAAGATTTTTTAGGTGGCACTGATGCATGAAAATAAAAATTGAGTTAAAACGGACTGAGAGTGTTATAGACAAATATAATCAGAAAGCTTCGAACTCCTAAGCTATCGGAAGTTACACGTGTTATTGTGAGTCAACCATAAAAGATAGACATTTATGATGTCGGGAGATATTTTTTATATAATAAGGAGAACATTTCTTTCTGAATACATGATTTCTGTGTAGCTTTAACCATTAAGGTTGCACACGCGACGAAAGCTTAAAAATGGAGTTACTGCTCTGCTCAGGAATATGAAAAATAATTGTACCAAGTTTCGTTTAAATCCGTCGAGTAGTTTTTGTTTCTATACCGGTTATACGGACAAAAATTTTACTGTTTGCTTCTTTGGCATCAGTGTCGATCCCTAATCACCCCGTGATAGTTATTTAGGAAATATACTTATTTCATGTACAGATTTAATATACCTAAGTATACATAATATATTTAGATTCCAATTTCCATGTAACGTTAAATTCGACTATACAATAACTAACAGACAACGCAGGTTACTCTCGTTTCCGTAAGTTGAGGCGGCTACATATTCGGTCCTCATAACATCACTTTTAGTGAACGAAACGACAGCGCGGTTTAATTCGATGCCAACACCATCAGAAAAAAGGAAATATTTTTAATTGTGAAAAAATATTATGATTTACACTATTTTAATATAAAATATATGGCTGTGAGTGTGTAAAAATAAATCCAGCTAGTTTCACATCACACTTATGTTTATAATTAGCTATACGACATGAAAATATACATATTAATTACCAAGCAATAATCATACAGGTAAATACTGAACAAAAGTATTAACAGTCAAAGTTTATTTTTACTAACATTTAACAACACCCATGTAAATGATGAAGAAATGATAATTATCAACGAACTAACCTTTTCTATAATACTTAACACAGCACATTTTTTAAATTATCTTGCTCAACTCTGCTCAAAAATTTGAGGGTTTTGTTGGAACTGTAATGTGTCAAAACTATGATATATCTAAACTACGATACAACTTGCATGCGGAAATGCTCATTACAATCAGTGAATTTAAAGAATAACTAACAACAACTATTCAATTTTATTGAGCTGATGAATATCTTTTGCCTGGAAGAGATCACCGCCGCCTAATAAATATACTGTGTTTTCTTATAAAATCGTAACATAATTTCTTTTATCTACTAAATTTTAATAAATAAGTTCTTTTTGTTATTTTTATCTAAAAATGATCTTGAGCTTATATTAGGCAAAAGTATACATTAACTTTTTATAATTTCAGGACCGCACCTTAAATGGGGTGCTCGGAAAATATGCCTACGGATTATTAATAGAGAAATGATACCTACGTAACAAAGTTATGTTGGTTCCATTTTATTTATAAAATATAATGAAAATGGGCAAATATAAAACATATTATGTAAAATGATTAAAAATAAATAAATGAAGCAACTACGATTCAAAGAAAACATCTTTTTCAGTGTGAAAATGCTCTAAGCAATCCTGGATGATGAGTAGGTATAATATCATGTACTCTCATCCCAGTACGGTCGGTACCTCGATAGCCATAACGATAAATATTATAATCAGATAACAGCAAAGTCAGAATAAAAATCATAACTTGTACAGTTGTGAGTGCAAAATTTATGTTTCATTTGGCAATAACATTTTTTTCGGTACTAAAACGTAGTAGTTTGATATGTGGTTGGCTGCCCCTCCTCTCCTTCCTGAAAAATATCCTCCAAAATTACCCGAGATACTTCCAATGATTGAACCATACGTTGGACATTAACTTCAGTCAAAAATTGACGAAGCGGATGATTACTAATTTCCACTTAATCCTTGCTGCCACTATCTTCATCATCAAATCATCAATTTTCAAGTGTTGTTGTAAAATTGTCAGCAGAAATAGTCTTCCAAAGGCGATATAATTTTATGAACATTGAATCTGTAAATAAAAAATCAAACGTTAATAATTGTAAATCAATAAAAAAAGCTACTTACATATAAAATTTTATCAACAAACTACTGTTCCCAACGCACCTCAAAATCTTGTAAAAGTCAAAAAGAATTCATCATTTTATTATTTCATTCTAAAAGTGTAATATAAAACCATTATAAAACCAATAAAAAACATGAATTGCTATCATTATAAAAATAAATACCTATAAAAGTAACAACTTACCTTTTGTGGGAACGCATGGTGAAAATTCACAAAACACGAAGATTGAATTTGATATTTTTGGTTTTATGACATTTATTTTAATTTTATTTATTTATTTATTCAAATGCTTTATAAATATAAATTTATAAATAATAAATTTATAAAGAATAGAAACATTCGATCACGAAATTATGTGGGTTCGAGTCCCGCTTCGTGATCGAATTTTTTCTATTCTTTATAAATTTATAAAACACGAAGATTAAAAATGTAACCAATGAACACAATCAATATTAGATTAATTGTAATGGTTTATTGCTCTGAGATTGTAATGGTGTCTAGTTTGACTTAAAATAATAAACATCTACCCTCACTTTTAAAAATGTAGTATATTCACACGAAATATAAGCGCACCTTATAGGGAAGGGAAGATATGGGTTAAAGAGTTAAATAAATAACATGATTATATTTAAATTATTAATTTTCAACAGTTGTTCAGTAGTGATAACATGTAAATTGATTTGATTTTTACGAAATCTCATAGATGGCGCTGTTTCAAATTTGTCTTTATACTACTAAATTCATTAAACTGTTTCTCTGCCCAAATTACGTAAATGACATAGTTTTTATTTTGTAAAGCTAGATAATAGCATGGCTTACTCGAAACCAACATTTAAACATGAGTCTTTAGATTGTACGCTGTCGTAGTACACGGAATATGTAAGAAAAATAAAGGTTCACAGCTCCTCCCGCGAAGGTGATATCATGATAATATGTTTAAACTATCCTCACCCGACCTCTTAGGAATATTCATGCAAAATTTGAAGTAAATCTATGCAGTACTTTCTGAGATTAGCCCGGAAATACATACAGACAAACAGACAAACAGACAAACCGACAAACAGACAAAAATTCTAAAAACTATATTTTTGGCTTCTATATCGATTATAGATCATGGATCAAGTATTCTTTTAAAAAAATATTCAATGTACAGTTTTGACTTTCCTACGATTTTATTATATGTATAGATGTTCACGATGCTTTCACAATGAAGCTTTTAAGTTGAAATAAACTTGACGTTGAAATAAATAACTTGATAGTATTTCAATGCAATTTATGAATATAATAAATATAAATAAAAATTGAAAAGCATCATATTATAATAGCAATGGCCTAAAACCGAGAATCTCTGGGTTGACCTAAATGATGTTAAGCCTTGCCTAGCTTTCCTCTATAAATAATTCGATAATTCAAAGCAAAAAGTATTTTTCAATTCGAGTACATGTTCCTGAGATTAGTGCGTTCTAACAAACACACTCGTCAGCTTTATAATACAATAATACACAAAGTATTGATTTATAACTTAGGTACCATTTGTACAGAACCTAGTAGATAACTTAACTAATTTGTCATTATATAGATATTAACAGTCCCCAAATAAATAGATTACTAGCTTTCCGCCCTCGGCTTCGAACGAATTTTCAAAGAAAAACCCGGATAGTTCCCGCTACCGTGGGATTTCCGGGATAAAATCTATCCTATGTGTTAATCTAAGTTACCCTCTATATGTGTGCCAAATTGCATTGTAATCGATTCAGTCACATCCTCACAAACTCTCGCATTTATAATATTAGTAGGATAGGAAGGAACAAGTAAAATTCAAACAAGAAAACCTAACATCAAATGTTTCCAGTCCAATTCAGCACAGACGGAGACAACTCCATGCACCCGACCCTCACGGGTGGTCCCCTCAAGCATCAGTACAGGTTGGAGCAGTTCCACTTTCACTGGCTCTCCGAACACGCGATCAATGGAGAGAAGTGAGTTACTTCTTTTAGTTTATGTGTAATATAATAACATTTTGGAGGATTCCTTCTCTAATCTATAAATCTAATTGATAATTTATTATACTTCTGTAGGAATATTTTAAGAAAAGCTGTAATTCATTCAATCATTTCATAATAATCAATTAAACAGCTTTATTATTAAAAAGAAATAATTGTGATCGTTTTAAACTTCATCTATTTGAAATAAACTTCACCCTTTTTATATTTTTTAACCCAAATATCTACATATGGAAATAATTATACATACGTAAAATTCACGGTGTTAATTTTTCGACATGACAGATTTCCAATGGAGATCCACTTCGTCCACGTCCGTTCGGACTTAAAAGTGTCAGAAGCACTCAAAAAGAGGGATGGGTTGGCTATCATCTCTGTATTTTGTAACGTAAGCAAACACATATTTTAATTTACAGTTTACAAAATTTATAGACTCACTATGTAGATTACTTATCGTGCAAAAATATCCCATCATTATAAAAGCTATTTTTATTGCATATTTTTTATAATAAAACTAGCGGTCCGCCCCGGCTTCGCCCGTGGTACATGTTTACGTTTTCTCTACATAAGAACCATCCTCGTACTTCAAGGAATATAATAAAAAAAGAATTATCGAATTCGGTTCAGCCGTTCTCGAGTTATGCGCTTACCAACACATTTTGCGATTCATTTTTATATATAAGACTTCATTACGCTGTAGATATGGACATTACGCGGAAAATTATTGCAAAATAACAACAATATGTTTTATCTAATTTTAGGTAAAAGCAGATATAACAGTAGAAGAAGAAGAACCTTCGGAAGAATTGATACAATACATTCCTCAGTTGATGAGAACAGCCGATAGGATCAGTGGCGTTCTAATTGATATCAGGTGAAGTTATTAATTAGCCCGTATTTAGCAAGAACCGTAACGTATACAGGGTGTAATCGTTAAGTGTGCACAGGCGATTTTTCCGTAAGTATTACAGATAACAAAAAACTTTAAACTGATATCGAAAGTACTTAACCTAATGAGTAAAATGGCCGTAATAATTTTTTAAAAATAAATCGAGAAATATCAAAAAAATTATCTTTAAACCCTCCCATACATTAAGTATGTAATATGAATATCCCATACACATTTAATATGAAAGATTTTAGCTTCTTTTTCTTTTTTGGTTTTCTGCTTTTATTACTTCGCAAATTTGAAGTGGCATTTTCCACGTTTTTCCGGACATTTTCACGCATTTTCCGGATATTTTCCGGGAATTTTCCGAGCATTTTCCGGGCATTCACGTGAAAATGTCCGGGAGGAGCGTGGAAAATGCCACTTCAAATTTGCGAAGTAATAAAAGCAGAAAACCAAAAAAGAAAAAGAAGCTAAAATCTTTCATATTAAATGTACCTATATGGGATATTCATATTTCATACTAAATGTATGGGAGGGTTTATAGATATTTTTTTTGATATTTCTCGATTTATTTTTAAAAATTTATTACGGTCATTTTACTCATTAGGTTAAATACTTTCGATATCAGTTTAAAGTTTTTTGTTATCTATACATATAATAAAATCGTAGGAAAGTCAAAACTGTACATTGAATATTTTTTTAAAAGAATACTTGATCCATGATCTATAATCGATATAGAAGCCAAAAATATAGTTTTTAGAATTTTTGTCTGTTTGTCGGTTTGTCTGTTTGTCTGTTTGTCTGTATGTATTTCCGGGCTAATCTCAGAAAGTACTGCATAGATTTACTTCAAATTTTGCATGAATATTCCTAAGAGGTCGGGTGAGGATAGTTTAAACATATTATCATGATATCACCTTCGCGGGAGGAGCTGTGAACCTTTATTTTTCTTACATATTCCGTGTACTACGACAGCGTACAATCTAAAGACTCATGTTTAAATGTTGGTTTCGAGTAAGCCATGCTATTATCTAGCTTTACAAAATAAAAACTATGTCATTTACGTAATTTGGGCAGAGAAACAGTTTAATGAATTTAGTAGTATAAAGACAAATTTGAAACAGCGCCATCTATGAGATTTCGTAAAAATCAAATCAATTTACATGTTATCACTACTGAACAACTGTTGAAAATTAATAATTTAAATATAATCATGTTATTTATTTAACTCTTTAACCCATATCTTCCCTTCCCTATAAGGTGCGCTTATATTTCGTGTGAATATACTACATTTTTAAAAGTGAGGGTAGATGTTTATTATTTTAAGTCAAACTAGACACCATTACAATCTCAGAGCAATAAACCATTACAATTAATCTAATATTGATTGTGTTCATTGGTTACATTTTTAATCTTCGTGTTTTATAAATTTATAAAGAATAGAAAAAATTCGATCACGAAGCGGGACTCGAACCCACATAATTTCGTGATCGAATGTTTCTATTCTTTATAAATTTATTATTTATAAATTTATATTTATAAAGCATTTGAATAAATAAATAAATAAAATTAAAATAAATGTCATAAAACCAAAAATATCAAATTCAATCTTCGTGTTTTGTGAATTTTCACCATGCGTTCCCACAAAAGGTAAGTTGTTACTTTTATAGGTATTTATTTTTATAATGATAGCAATTCATGTTTTTTATTGGTTTTATAATGGTTTTATATTACACTTTTAGAATGAAATAATAAAATGATGAATTCTTTTTGACTTTTACAAGATTTTGAGGTGCGTTGGGAACAGTAGTTTGTTGATAAAATTTTATATGTAAGTAGCTTTTTTTATTGATTTACAATTATTAACGTTTGATTTTTTATTTACAGATTCAATGTTCATAAAATTATATCGCCTTTGGAAGACTATTTCTGCTGACAATTTTACAACAACACTTGAAAATTGATGATTTGATGATGAAGATAGTGGCAGCAAGGATTAAGTGGAAATTAGTAATCATCCGCTTCGTCAATTTTTGACTGAAGTTAATGTCCAACGTATGGTTCAATCATTGGAAGTATCTCGGGTAATTTTGGAGGATATTTTTCAGGAAGGAGAGGAGGGGCAGCCAACCACATATCAAACTACTACGTTTTAGTACCGAAAAAAATGTTATTGCCAAATGAAACATAAATTTTGCACTCACAACTGTACAAGTTATGATTTTTATTCTGACTTTGCTGTTATCTGATTATAATATTTATCGTTATGGCTATCGAGGTACCGACCGTACTGGGATGAGAGTACATGATATTATACCTACTCATCATCCAGGATTGCTTAGAGCATTTTCACACTGAAAAAGATGTTTTCTTTGAATCGTAGTTGCTTCATTTATTTATTTTTAATCATTTTACATAATATGTTTTATATTTGCCCATTTTCATTATATTTTATAAATAAAATGGAACCAACATAACTTTGTTACGTAGGTATCATTTCTCTATTAATAATCCGTAGGCATATTTTCCGAGCACCCCATTTAAGGTGCGGTCCTGAAATTATAAAAAGTTAATGTATACTTTTGCCTAATATAAGCTCAAGATCATTTTTAGATAAAAATAACAAAAAGAACTTATTTATTAAAATTTAGTAGATAAAAGAAATTATGTTACGATTTTATAAGAAAACACAGTATATTTATTAGGCGGCGGTGATCTCTTCCAGGCAAAAGATATTCATCAGCTCAATAAAATTGAATAGTTGTTGTTAGTTATTCTTTAAATTCACTGATTGTAATGAGCATTTCCGCATGCAAGTTGTATCGTAGTTTAGATATATCATAGTTTTGACACATTACAGTTCCAACAAAACCCTCAAATTTTTGAGCAGAGTTGAGCAAGATAATTTAAAAAATGTGCTGTGTTAAGTATTATAGAAAAGGTTAGTTCGTTGATAATTATCATTTCTTCATCATTTACATGGGTGTTGTTAAATGTTAGTAAAAATAAACTTTGACTGTTAATACTTTTGTTCAGTATTTACCTGTATGATTATTGCTTGGTAATTAATATGTATATTTTCATGTCGTATAGCTAATTATAAACATAAGTGTGATGTGAAACTAGCTGGATTTATTTTTACACACTCACAGCCATATATTTTATATTAAAATAGTGTAAATCATAATATTTTTTCACAATTAAAAATATTTCCTTTTTTCTGATGGTGTTGGCATCGAATTAAACCGCGCTGTCGTTTCGTTCACTAAAAGTGATGTTATGAGGACCGAATATGTAGCCGCCTCAACTTACGGAAACGAGAGTAACCTGCGTTGTCTGTTAGTTATTGTATAGTCGAATTTAACGTTACATGGAAATTGGAATCTAAATATATTATGTATACTTAGGTATATTAAATCTGTACATGAAATAAGTATATTTCCTAAATAACTATCACGGGGTGATTAGGGATCGACACTGATGCCAAAGAAGCAAACAGTAAAATTTTTGTCCGTATAACCGGTATAGAAACAAAAACTACTCGACGGATTTAAACGAAACTTGGTACAATTATTTTTCATATTCCTGAGCAGAGCAGTAACTCCATTTTTAAGCTTTCGTCGCGTGTGCAACCTTAATGGTTAAAGCTACACAGAAATCATGTATTCAGAAAGAAATGTTCTCCTTATTATATAAAAAATATCTCCCGACATCATAAATGTCTATCTTTTATGGTTGACTCACAATAACACGTGTAACTTCCGATAGCTTAGGAGTTCGAAGCTTTCTGATTATATTTGTCTATAACACTCTCAGTCCGTTTTAACTCAATTTTTATTTTCATGCATCAGTGCCACCTAAAAAATCTTTATCTCGAAATTCGAGCAAAGCTAAGAAAATGAGAAATAAGAGTTCTCAAGAATCGTTAGAGGTATACTCTAGGCCGAAAACAACACGTGTTATGCCGAGAACCTGAAACCGCTTCACAACGAGAATTGCGGCTCACAGCTGACCGCGAACGGCATGTACTATCCCGTGAGACCGAAACCTTCACTGAGAGGGTATAACGTCTCACAGCTGATCACGGCCGTCACATTTTATCTCGAGAATCTGAAACTTTTACTCAATATGAAGACCGTTTGACAAATGATAGGGTGCACCATAATATTATTCGATCTCTTGAAGATGAACATGAGCATAAGCAATGACTAGAGTAGGGACGCGAATATTACAATTAATTGAGACAAAAACGATTATTAAGTTTGTTTAATGAAAGATTAAGAATTGAAACTATTCGGTCTCTGGAAACGGACGAATAGCGAGAGGCCCCTCTTACTGCAGACAGATTTCGCATAGTCTTAATGACTTAGAGGTAAACATAGAAGATCAATCTACGAATTCGGTGGTGGGGTCCGACAAATATAAAAGTGGGTTTTCTTATAACCTCACAATTGATTACAGATCATCTTCTGTATAGGCGATATTAACGTAGTATGTTATTTTTGTAATGCTTTAAAGTGGAGTAAGGAGTCGGCTTTCGTTTGAAGATACACCGGAACCTTTGAAATCACTACTTTTAGAGGAACATGACGTGCAATCTAAACAGTTCTTAGACAATATTCGCTCTTATAGTAGTGCGTTTCAAATGATCCTTTGGTGCTCAACAATTATCAGAAGGTCCTTTCATGCTTACTTTTAAGATACAAGGTCAAGTTTACCATTTGATAGGATCCCTTTTGCCTGAAGGCCAACCTAAGTTTCTTTAAATATATTTTGTATTCGACTACAACGAATAGTCGAATACAAGAATTATCAATATTTCTCGAATTTAAAACTGAACTCATTTCACAATTTTAGAACATGTTTCATCAGGTTAATTCGTATGTATGCAGTTTTAAATCGACATTAGAAGCTTTTCCTCAAGATGGTGATATTAATATAAGATTGTTATAAATGTCTATCGGCACTCAGGAACTCCCTGGGCGTGTATAACGCCCAGGCCACAGTATTACAATTTTTCCTACAGCAGGGCGACGAATGTATTTTCGCATAGCAAAGGAGGGGAACTCGCGGGGGGTCAAGTGACGCGGGCCACGTACCATTAACATGCTTAGTTTGTGGTACCGAGCGCGAAAGAAAGTCATCGTGTTTTTGTTTTGTTACTATGTAAACTAACGTAATTTAATACTTAGGTACATATTCTATAACGGTGCGCTCAAACTGTTAATCTACATTTAATTTAGATTATTATTTGAAATACTAAGTAATGTAGAATTTAAATCACATTCCTTCATGTTTTCCTCAGATTTTCAATTTTCTCCGATTTTAAGATTTTCAGAGTGTTCAATTTTAATGTAGTTAAATTTTATAAGAGACAATTAAGAACATTCAAAAATAAAGTGTCACGTATTTTTTTTAAACGACGAATGACCTAAAACGACGTAATCGCGGACGAAGTCGCGGGCAACAGCTAGTCTGTAATACTTACGGAAAAATCGCCTGTGCACACTTAACGATTACACCCTGTATACGACCATAAACGTATACGCATGTAGCATATAATTCTATAATATATCAAATATGTACAACAATTAAACATTTAAAGTACTTATAACTAATAAAAGAAGATCAAGCTCTTGACCCGTTGAAACTGAAAAAATTAAACCCTTCTAAATTCATCATAATTTAATTGGTTTAGAAATGGTTAAAAAGTTACTTAAAGCCTGATAACGGAACATATAGACGTAGACCTATTTATTTTTGGGTTAATTATTCTTATTTAGTTCATATTCATCAAAATACAAAGAAAATATTCTATTTCAAAGTTAAAGGTTTAAGCTTAAAGTAAAAAGTAAAGCGGTTAAGCGTCGGAATTGTAAAAGGACTGCATATTGGCATCAGGTTTCCTCATAAAACGTAAATGAGGAAGTTTTTAATAAAACCACTTAAACTAGAAGATTGTGTATTTTCTTTCACATGAATCTTTGCTTGGTTCGTTGATGATCGTTGTTCTAGATATAGAGATAGACTAAAAATATAAACACATTTTATAGAAAGCATATCGTTTACTGTACTATAAGGTAGTAGATACATTGAAGAAACAATTTTTAAAAATTTTTATACTTTGTCCAACTGAGAAAATAAATCATTAAGTATGCAAAATAAGTTTCCTCTAGTTAAGTAAGTAAGTAGGTTATTTCATTTTTACGAAAACTTTTTGACGCGTTAATCTGCTAAGGTTATTTACGATGTCCAGCTGATCCCCTTACAAACTTCGTTTCTACACATAACTAAACTAAACAAAGTTGCATCTTCATTTATTTTTTACAAAAAGAAGGCAAACATTAAAATGTTTCATTGCAAGCTTTTGATTGAAAGTAAGTAAGCGCAGAATTAAACATTGATTGGAGTAGACTGTAAACTTGTAGATTTGATCTTTTTTTAAGCGCTTTTATTGAATATCATATTAAACCTCAGGTAAGATAATTGGCTATTGTTAGTTAGACGTGATGAATATCGTCGATGGTTTTATGAAACTAGGTGTGCTTCGGATCTAACTGCAGACAAAACCACGGGCAATCCCTCATATTTCTGTAACTTATTACGTACCTACTATGAATCAGGCATATATTATAATATTAATATTATAGACTCGTGACTACTACCTAAACTATTAATTAATATTTAGATATGCCTAATTCCAGAAAGCTGTTAACCCCAGACAAACGTTCATACTACACGTATTTGGGCTCCCTAACATCCCCTGAATGTAACGAGGTGGTGGTGTGGATTATCTTTATGAAACCTATTCAAATTACAGATGCATTGGTAATGTTCTATGTTCTTTTAAGTTTTATTTTATTGTGTCTGAACAAAAAACATCATATCACTATAGTTAATTGGAATGGTATAGCTTCTACTGATAAAAGATGGAAGAAAAATTTTCAATATTGTTACAGTAGAGTTTTTCAGGCATAAAATAAATTCCTCCTTATAATATCGTAAGATAATTATAAGCAAATGCAAAAGTTAAAGCTAATCCTAAAAAACATCGGCGTATTCTATGTACCTGTCAAATTATTTGAATTAACACTATATTCCCAGTACCGCATATTCGGCAAAGTGGGTGTCGGCCGGCACAACTTCCGCAGCCTGCAGGTCTCCCACCACCTGGTCTTCCAGCCGCCCCCAGAGATGATCACCACGCCAAAAGCTGTGAAGGTGCTGAACAACGCGGTGCGAGTGATACGAGACTTCTTTCATAACGTTACGAGGTATTTTTATTGAAATTTTGATATCTATAGTTACTTAATATTATAAAGATGAAGAGTTTGTTTGTTTGAACGTGCTAATCTCAGGAACTACTGGTCCGATTTGAAGAATATTTCGGTGATAGATAGTTCATCAAGGAAGGCTATATAATATCATCACGCTAAGACCAACAGGAGTGGAGTGGAGTGTGGACCAACAGGAGTGGACACGCGGGTGAAACCGCGTCTGTACTGTTTAATTTCATCTGGGTTATTTTAATATGAACATCCCAAGAATATCTATAGAATTAAATGTATTCTTTCAAGATTGTTATTTTTGGAGCACAATAAAGTGTATAAAATAAAGTAAAAAAAATGTATCTAATAAAATTGCCAGGACGTCACTTTTTTTTTTAATGATACAATTCTTTTGTTTCAGTTTCGTGTCAAAAGGATTGAAAACAAGATAATAAGAGGCAGTGCATTTATTGTTAAGTTTAAAATAAAACGAATTTTGTTTAATTGTCTATTTATTTATTATTAACATTAAAACCGTACAACGTACAATCAAAAATAAATACAAATTAACATCGTACGATTTTCATCATCCATACTTTGTACAATACTTGCTAGAAATCTACAACACAAAGATACCAAATAATATTAAGGTTAAAAACAAGTGATAACTGCGTTAAAAACAACCGACTTCAAACTTGCACTTGCAACATTTACAAATATAGACAAAAATGCTTATAAAATAAAAACTACTGGGCCTATCCGAATAAAATTTTTATGGGACCAATTCGACACCATCCTGCATCGAACAAAAAAAGAATCACGTAAATCGGTTCAGAAACCTCGGAGTAATCGGTGTACATACATAAAAAAAAAAAAAACATACCGGCCGAATTGATAACCTCCTCCTTTTTTTTGAAGTCGGTTAATTAGGTTCTTTTTATCTATGATATATTTTAATAGGTTTAGTGTTGAAGGTTTTAACAGAAGCTATTTTATATTTTATGAAGACAAAAATGTAATACAGTCCTTGATATTGATATCCTATTGTAAGAGCTAGCGCGCACGAGCAACTTTGTCTTCGCAACTATTTTGTCTCTCCACCCATGAGCTAGTATGAAAGTGCGCGCACGTAGCGACGCAACTCCCCATACAAATTGATGGGAGAGACAAAATAGTTGCGGAGACAAAGTTGCTCGTGCGCGCTAGTTCTAAACTGATTTTAATTAATTCGTAAATGTAGTTATAGTAATTAGGCTTAGTATGGAAAATACAAAAAGTATATTTTTCGAAAGTAAAAATGTAGTATAAGCCTTGATGTCCTATAGTTTTTGAAACACTTCAATTTTTAAGTGATTTTATTAAAATTAACGTAAATTTTAAGTACTAACTGAAAATAAGCGTGACCACTTTTTTTTTTTTGAAAGAAATGTAAACCTAAAAGACAAATTAACTGTAACAAAATCATATGAAATAATTACATATAACAAATTATAACAACAACAACGTATTGAAATATTTTAGGCATTTATGAAATACCAGGACAGTATGACATTTAAAACGGCTTCATGTAAATAATGGTAAAAGAAGAATAATGAAAAGAAGTTTGAGCAAATTGAATATGTTCCTTCTTTTGTATATTTTGATATGATAAATAAAATAAAATGTAATATAATTAGAATTAGAAGAATCGGTAAATACAATGAATTTGAAAAGCGATTTCTTAACTAGACTTGCTTGTAAATAATCGTAATGTCATCTATACTTAGTCTGTGTCTATACTAATATTATAAAGCTGAAGAGTTTGTTTGTTTGAACGCGCTAATCTCGGGAACTACTAGTCCGAATTGAAAAATTATTTCTGTGTTCGATAGCCCATATATCGAGGAAGGCTATAGGCTATATAATTATCATCACGCTAAGACCAACATGAGCGGAGCACTGCGGGTAAAACCGCGGAGCACAGCTAGTAAAATAATAAAATGAATAAATCGCAACGCATCGTTTTAATTTTTAGAGTGAAAAAAAAGTGAAGTCCCATGTCCCCTAGTGGGGTAAGGGGCAGATGCATTATAATATATCTGTTTCACTGATCGATTTTCTTTAGGGACAAGTAGATGATCAGCCTTCTGTGTCCTACCAGACCGAGACATTTTTTTTTTCTTCGTCTCCACCGGGAATCGAACCCAGGACCCACCTCTCGGTATTACGCTCACGCGTCAACCACTGTACCAAGGAGGCGGTCAATTTCTAGAGTACTTGCTTAAAATGAAACAAAAATACGAGAAAATAACATTTCGAGATAGGAAATACTTCCATCTGAACATTACACAACCTACAGAAACGTAAAACATTTTCTTCTCTTATTTTGAAGCTTTAATATAGAGTAAAAGCTAACATGTCCATATCAGACATTGAGGTATTATTACTACGTATAGAGAACACAACACGAACAAAAGGACGGCTAGTGAGTCATAGATTAAGCGATGTCACCGACTCACCGCTGCAGAGGCGACACTTTGTAGATATTTGCCTATTACTACTTATAAATTAAGATGATTATTATTATTACTTTGAGACGCTGGGCTCTAACTCGTGTTACGAATAGTGTAGTAGCGATGTCCTCTCTAGTACGTAGTACATAGTAACTCAATGATATCAGCCCAATTTTTTCAGTAAATACGGGTGTTTTTAGCATATTAATTCCTCACAAGTTCAATGATTCATATACAGCGTGTTCTTTTTTGTTCTTGAATTAGTTACGTGTTTCATAACTAAATCTCCAAGAAAAATATAGTTTTATACGTTTCTACCTTAAATGTGCAATCACAACAGCTGTTAATTATTTCTACGCGTAATATACATGAAAAAAAAGAACAGCCTGTATATCACAACTACCCTCAACTTCAATAAACATCAACTCCATACAAAATAAATCTCATTATCCCTATGACGTCACATTCGCACACAATGTCACAATATATCTATATATATATGTATGTATTTACAAATCCTATAACGCGACGATCTCCTTTAGCCGTTTCTCGATGTATTGTACTCGTGTTAAAAGCTTGTCCTTTGGACTGTATTCTGTGTACGGTATGTGCAGTACTTTGAAACCCTGGAAAGAAGAAAAATCATTTAAACTGACATTTGAGATAAATCTAGTTGTTACTTCACTACATAGTATAAAACAAAGTCGCTTTCTCTGTCCCTACGTCCCTATGAATGCTTAAATCTTTAAAACTACGCAACGGATTTTGATGCGGTTTTTTTTAATAGATAGAGTGATTCAAGAGGAAGGTTTTAGTATATAATTTATTATGTTTTAGACAAAGCGGGCGAAGCCGCGGGCGGTAAGCTAGTTGATAATAAAGAGTAACAGTTAAAAAGTCCACTGATTCTACTATCACTGTTTAAAACATAATTTTAAATAGCAACAAAAAAGCTAAACAAGATGGCATAAGCATATAATTAACCCATTTAAAGTCGAGCACACTTTTAGTAAGATTTATCAGATACAATTTAAAGAATTAATAGTATTATAATTATGTATTGGTTGTCCATTATTGTCTTTACTTCTACTACTTGTTATATTTTTAGTGAATTTATGGGTGTAAAACTGCTTATGAGCCTATTTAATAAAAAATGTGTTCGTGTACTAGTGTACACACGTAAGAAGTGAAACTTATTTATGACCTTATTTTTCAAAAAATAATTTACCATATGCAACTTTACAGAAATACGTCGAATCACGCGTGGTAGGTATAAGAAAAAGATGGCGCGTTACGGAAAAATGTCACGCGTAACGAAAAAATGTTACCCTAAATCTTTTTCCAGCCCCGATAAAGAAGTTTCACTTCAATAAATAAATAACGAACTCACTTTCATTTCCAGAAGTTTAGTGTAAAGTTTGAACACACCGAGCGGCGCGCACACTTTGCGAGTCATGTCGTGGTAGTCCAACGCTAACACTGCTATTCTGTGTGCACTGGAATTATATAAAATGCTTAATAATAATTAAATACAAATACCAAATTACTCATCACCATTATTTTCCATATCGATTTATTGACTATTGACGATGATTGACGTACTATAAACAACTAGACTCACAATGGCCTATTATAAAGAAGGCAAAAAAGTCTGAGCGGCGTTGTAATAAATCTTCATTGAAATAAACACCTTATTTTGTGGGAGTAATGTTGAGAATCTATTGTATTGCTCATTAGAAAACTCTGCCTAATAGACGCGTAGACAGAATTTTGCTTCAGACATTTTTTGCGGCGTGATTGTATGTCTATCTGTTTATTATACATCATTCTAGATTATTATTTAACCGTATAGTATTTAAAATTTATATGAAGCTCTATTTACTTTTTGTTATTTTCTGCTTTTTGTAACGGCATCGGATGACATTTCGAGTCGACGGCAAATTCCGCATCTGAAAACAAAAATATAATTTTTTAATTTATATTATGTAATCAGAGAGAATAAGAAATACAATATTATTTAGTCACTAGTTAGAAATATAACATTACATAATTATGTTACATATTTACATTATTTCTTCTACTTTACAATTATTGAACTTTTTTTGGCTCAACCAACAACCAGATGTACCTAATATTATTATAATAGGATATTTTAAAAAGTACACACTCACCATACAAGAACCCCATTCCCGAATTGCAGTCCTTCTTCAAAAACGTTTCAGCCGAGACCAGACTCTTAAAAGTATCCATAATGCTATGTACATAGAGCGCTTTTTCCTTTGTATGGGATAGTGGGACTCCCACCGCTATGTCCTCGGCAAGACGTTGTTTGCATTTGGGGTGAGATAGAGATACATATGCGTCTATAGCCATAAGCTTGCGACGTGATGGGATTGGAATTTCTGTAATATTAAGAGATTGATTTAAAATAGGCTCATAGGCTAATTGATTTAGGAATAATTTTTAAATGAACAGTCAGTCATGTTTGTTGTGCAAAATACATTCAAGAAATCTGCAAGTTACATTTAGCGTTTTATATGAATTATTAATTTGTCTGAAATATACAGTATGTAACAGTGTCTACGCAGTAAATTCGATTGTAATTTTTACATAGTTTATAATTTAAATAGACATAATATTATACTTAATAAAATTAAACTTATAATTATATTAATGGTAGTCTGCAAGGTATATTATATTCTGTGGTCTGTACAATTTATTGTCTATTACCTAATAAATGTTATAAATAAAGGATCATGTGTGCCGAGCACACGCGTCAGAAGTAACAGTTCTTTGGTAGGATTCGAAGATTTAAGATACACAATCACAATCGTCGCTTTACTCGTGACGTGGCGGTATTGTCATGACACGACCATGAAATTTTACTCTCAACGCGCCTAAAGAAGTCTACTATATAAAAATAAGTCGGGTTTTCCTTCCTGACGCTATAACGCCAGAACGCACGAACCGATTTTCACGGTTTTGCATTCGTTGGAAAAGTCTCGGGCTCCGTGAGGTTTATAGCAAAGAAAAGGTGTCTCTGGTGGTGAAACGGAGTTCGCCCGGTTTGCTAGTCTCATTTAAAAATACACTAACCCAAGCAAAACCACGGCAAGTGACTAGTCATGAAACATACCTCCAACAGAAAGCAGCTGATCAATGAACTCGGGCTTGAGCGTTGATACAAGGTGATGTAACTCAGCCTTATTCAATATTAGTAGAGAGAATACTAGATCTAACCAAGAGAGCGCTTTGGTCATTTCTTCCTCCTTGAGTTGGAGCGCAATCTGGAATATTTATTTGTTGTTTTTATTTGTCTGTGTATTTATGGTTCAATTTTGAAAACTTAATTCCCACAAAACACTTTACAGTCGATAATATTGCGGTGTTTTATAATAAGCTTAACTAATTGTATTATTTATAAATAGCTCTTGTTTTAATTTGCACTACAAAGAATATGCGTACAATATTGAATATCAGGCAAACGGACACGCAAAAATGGATCAAACCGAGCATATATAACTACATACATATGTAAAGTCCGAACAAAGGCTAATAATAATAATTGAATATCAGAAGTATTGTACAACATAGTATTGTATTCAAAATTGAAGCTTTAATTAAGCTTTGTATTGTATTTGAATAAATGAATCAATAATATAAAAGTGAATCACAAAATGTGTTGGCAAGCACATAACTCGAGAACGGCTGAACCGATTAATATTAATTAATTCTTTTTTTATAATATTCCTTGAAGTATGAGGATGGTTCTTATGTAGAGAAAACGTAAACATGTACCATGGGCGAAGCCGGGGCAGACCACCGCCAGACCGACCGAGACATTTTTTTTTCTTCGTCTCCACCGGGAATCGAACCCAGGACCCCTCGGTGCTACGCTCACGCGTCAACCACTGTACCAAGGAGGCGGTCATTCAACACAACGCACCTCAAAAAAGCTATCCGAGTTCGGTGGCAGATAATCCAATGTGGCCAGCGTAATCATAGCAGATGCTATATCCCCGGGCCTGCAGACATCTTTATTGGCTTGCATCCATTCAGTAATGGCCGCTAGGGCTTCCTCGTGTCGGTATTTGAGGAGCCCTAGCGACACTATGATCGAGTTCACTACCGCTGGCTTGTCATTGTTCGAAGGTAGATTGGTTATTACATCGCTGAAATAAATAAATTAATGAAATTTTTCACTTATGAACTGGTGCATAATCTAAATATCTGATAAAATGTATTTTAGGTAAACCTCTCAAAAACCGACCGCCTCCTTGGTACAGTGGTTGACGCGTGAGCGTAGAACCGAGGGGTCCTGGGTTCGATTCCCGGTGGAGACGAAGAAAAAAAAATGTCTCGGTCTGGCAGGACACAGAAGGCTGATCACCTACTTGTCCCTAAAGAAAATCGATCAGTGAAACAGATGTATGATTATTGCATCTGCCCCTTACCCCACTACGGGGACACGGGACTTCACTTTCTCAAAAACTGCTGCTGCACTATGGTTTGTATAATATTTGAATGTTTGTTGCACATAATAGCAGAATCAATAATACAGACATGAGAAATTCAGAAAAAAAGGTTTTAATTCAATTGAAAACCTTGAAGTATATGTACAAAATTCAAACACAAATATATTCTTAATAGAAACAAGATACATAAATAAAGAAAATAAAATCATTCCAATTTATATATAAATAATCACGTTATTGACATTAAAGTTACCTGCAAATTCTATCCAAAAGCACAGGATCAGGGAAGTTCAATGCAGCCATTGAGAACAATAAATCAGCTGATTTCTTCAAGTCGATATTTTCTGATTGCTTTGTGATATTGTAAGAGAGGGCTCGGAGGAGGGGCGTACTGCGTCTGCCTTTTTGCTGTAGGGCTTTCATTACCTAAAAAATAAATTTTAAAATTAAGGTTTTTTTTTTTTTTTACTGCGGCATAAATAGTACTGCTATGGTCAAGGAGGGACACTTTTTCTGATTATTACAATATTTTATACGCATTGTAGTATGTATGCAACTTAAAAATTAAAATAGCCTTGTAAAGTTGTATCATTCACTTGAAAAATTAAACAAATAATTATCTACAAATCTACACAAATCTGTGCTCAAACAAGTCTGTAAGCATATTATGTTAACAGAAAGAACACAATAAACAGGCAGTATAAAAATAGCAATGAATAGCACAAACCTTAATCATCTGCGGCAAGGACAGATTAGCAATCAGTCGAGCGGCCTCATCATCTCCTGTGATCCCCAAAACTGTGCTCAAATCCTCCGCCATGGTTAAAGAAGCCATGGCCTGAGTGGCTGGTGTCCTGGCCAATATGCGGCAAAGTTTTAGAAACCGCGGGTCCTTCTCAAAGTCGGATAACTTTACTTTATTGGAACTAGACCATTCAGAGAGGACGGAGACCATCTGAAATCATGTTATGAAGAATTAATACTACAGTATTTTTTTATAAAAAAAAAATATCTAGAAATTTTATCTATAATAATTCGTATTAGATTCTTAATACTTAAATAGCTTTATTAATTAGAAAACATGATAAAATATCAACTAACTACTAATTTGCTTAAATTCTTTTTTATCCAAAAAGTCTGTGTAAAAAAATAAACAGGCATTTAATAATTGTATTTCTTTGAACTTACAGTTGATCAGAATACCGTTTAAAAAATCACACCATAGACATAGAATACAATGATTTACCTTCAACGCATGACGTCGAGAAATAACAGGGTTCTCTGCAACTAGGAGTAATGTATCTATATCAGTTGCTTTAAGTATTTGAGCGTCCAACTGCTGTATTCGGTTGATTTTTACAGACTTTGCACTTGGCTTCTTTAATTCACCTTCAGGTGTATTTAAAGTAGCAAAAGCTGCCGCTACAAGACCTGGGATTAATAATAAAGTTATTTATAGTTTTTTTTTTTAACATTGAAATTTGAAATGTATCAGTTTTTTACAGTATGTATCAGTTAAAATTCGTTTTTGGCGGTTATTTGAAAAAATAATATAAATTGTTGTTTATAATTTTTTAAGCATTACATAATAAATACGTATTGTATTTATGCCAATGAGAATCAAATTAATAGAAAAAATGTATATTTTTGCACTATTAATCCGTCAGTCCTCGGATCACAGACACAATAGAAAATATATTGTGTCTCGGCCCGATCGGGCCGCTCGGTGGTCAATGGGTTAATACTTATAAATTGAGAACTACTGAGAAACTATAAACGACTACTGAGAATATATAAAAACAAAGTAACTATCAACTACCAGCTACCTATATCACTGAAGTTTGTGTATGTTATGATAAATGTTTACCTTTAGTCTTTTCGGGTGTTTCATAGACATCGTCCTTGCCTGATATATCTTTGGGAGGGTCCGTTTTATCCGATTTAAATAAAGTAGCGCCAGGACCAGCATAGTTCCTTATAGACGATCGAGATCCTAACCTCAAAGCTACTAACCCTCCGAATTTCAACATCTGTAAATAATACTGCAAATTACGTTACTTAACTCGAATATAAAAGTGAAAAGGAGACTAAAACCTCGCCTATTATAGGGTTAAACAGTATAATTTCGCTGCGAAACACAAAACACAGTGGTTCTTACATCACGCTCAAAATTGATTTCTGGTACATATAAGAAAAAATCAAGTATATGTAACTAAAAAGCGGTCAAATACTAAATACCTTATAGTATTTCAACTTTATATTTATATAAAAATAAACTATTTTATAGCATTTAGAAAAATACTACAAAAATTTTAATCAATCCTTGTCATCTGTCAAGGTGTCAGTTTGACGCAAAAAACCATAGACTATAGTAGAGACAATATAAATATTTTTTTCTAGATAAGTAATAGTTTTCATCTGTGGTTTTCATCTTAGTTTTTTCTACCCGCATAATATCATTACATACTTTTTTCTATTATCTGAGAAATAATAGTTTAAAAACATATCTGAATTACTCAGACAAATATTTTTTCCAGCTTTAATCTTTTCACAAAGAAAGCTACGGATTTTTACTCTTTTTGATATCATATATTTGATTAAATGCGAAAGTTTGTGAGGGTCGATATGGATGGATGGATATTTGTTATTCTTTCACTCAAAATATACTACTGAACCAATTACAATAACAATAAGCATTTAGTTGAAGACCCAGAATAAGACATAAGCTACCTACTTTTTATCCCGGAAATCCTTCAGGAATGGGAACTATGCGAGTTTTTCTTTGAAAACGCGGATTCCTTGAAGTACGAGGATGGTTCTTATGTCGAAAAAACGTAAACATGTACCACGGGCGAAGCCGGGGCGGACCGATACTTTAAACAAATATAGCTTATCTATATATTTTTAAAAACCTGTGTTAAAAACAATGAAAGTCACGGAACGCCTTGCTAAAAACCAGCATCACACGTATTGCCCGCTTTTAACTAATTTGATTTACATGTACAATTAATTTTTATAAAAAATTTTGACCAGTCATAATTATTAAAGCATGTACATATTTAAGTTTGTGTGTGATACTCGAATCAGTAGTGTGCTCTAGATACAATGCATGAAGTAGCTTTCAGTTCATGAAAGAATATTATGTGTAACATGGTTGGATCAGATTAGATTAGCCCCTACAAACTCCCCTGCTTTCCGAATCGGTGTTAAATGTAAAAAAGGTTATGACGATTCAAAAGTACTTAGAAGAAGTTTAATTGAATAAATAAATGTTTGAGTTTGAGTTTTTAAAAACAAAATCTTTATACGCAAAAAAAGTTAGAAACACTACACTAAATTTAAAATAGGCATGACGACAGTATCCATAAATGATCGTATTAGTGTTTTTAAGGGAAAATGTATAATAAATAAATTAAATATAGCGACTTAGAAATCTTAAAAACATGAAGATTAATGAGATTATCAATAAAATAAAACATTGAAATTCTGAAGTTCGCCATTTTGACTAAAACACGCGTGACGTCACGCATAAGTAAACAACTCACGTCAGATGTATTTTGTTGTTATGAATATGTTGAGAATACGCATTTTTATTTATTTTCTATTGTTTCACGTATGCTTTATCGACTCAGAACAGAAATATAATTGCGAATTCACGAATACATGGTTCGGGATTCTCCGCGCCAACTTTATACAATAATTTATTATTATTTTTTCGCTTGAAATAATTACTAACACATTTTTGAGCATTATTTTTATGTGGATTCACACTGCAATACTGCACACCACTTATAAACTTTGTAATTCGTTTCTATAACACATATTAAATAAAGACTTTTTTAATTTTCTTCGCAATGCGTACAAATAATTACGTATTTACCAAAGTTTGACGTCACGCCTACGCCATGACACCTGCGAGCTGTTTTGGCACAGATATTAAATATTTTTTGAAAAATGGCTTTAATCTTCGTTAAATTTAAGTATATTACCGAAATATAGGGTTTTTCTTGTATAGTAAACGTATACACACATTATGGAAGAGAATTTCAAAATCTTTCGTCATGCCTATTATAATAAATAATGAATGTAAAAGAATACAAAATTTTTGCTGTAATTCTGAAAATATTACTCAGAATTATTTAAAAAGCGAATCAAAAACAGTAAATATGAAAAATATCTATTAAATAAATATTTTTATACTGTTTTTGTGAATCATAACTTGTTGTAGGTACTGTTTTAATCTGTGGTTGCAAATTCATTTTTATTTTCTAGATTGTCGTTGGAATTGCAATTGCAAACGGTAGTGGGAAGAAGATTTGTTGTGATTAATTTCAAATAACTTATGTTTTTCTATTGAAAAGGTGAATCTAATACAATACAACTGTGAAATGGTAAACATTATTTTTTCTTACTATAAAAATATGCCGACGGTCATTCCTATTTGATCGCATCGTCCATGAGAATCTCACCGAAATATTATGAAGCCTGTAATTTCAATTTGTAACAAACAGAAATAAAAAATATACAAAACCACGGAAAACCCTGTTAAACATTACAGAACTGCCGCAAAATTATGAATCTACACTCAAAGTAAATATTTATACATCTACCTGACATTAATTAATAAATGAATAAGTTGCGATTAAAATCTTATCGTTTTTCGTCAAGTATGAATGCACAGTATCTGTTTAATAACTGTACTATAACTACTCTAAAATATGTTACATATATTCCGTGGAAAGTAAAAAGTACTCATAATAAATGTTGAAAAAGTGCAATTTTCAAACTATACCTTCTACCCTCTAATTCTAATAGAAATATTAAACATTTACTACCTACTCTTCTGTATGTGTCTTTAACAAGAGGTTTAATTTTATTAACAATGTATGTTGAATCCAGTTTTAACTAGAACTTACTATTAACTTATCTTAAGTTGTCACTCACACACATGGGCGTAGCCACGGTGGGGCAGGGTGGGGCGCTTGCCCCACCCTGGCTCTGACCTGGAAGGTACCTAACCAAATCTAAAAAACTTAATTATCTAGGTAGTTAGTTAGGTACTGACTACAAAACTTAATATCCGTTTAAAAAAATTCTCACTCGAAAGTTGTCAGTCGACACAAAAAGCTTGCGCTTCTATGTTGTATGATTTAAACCACCTTTGGTGACAGAAAAACCAGGTGCCAAATTCGCACTAAATTTCCCATCCAATTGCACGCCTCATAAGCGAAGCGTTGAGGTGGGTACTACTGTCACTTCGCGCAAAACATCTGATTTTTCAAACTTAAAATGTCTTTATGTATCATACATTGCACTTGTAAGATAATACATATACACACATATTAAGAAAAAACACTATTTTTAACGTTCATGATATTTTTGATGTCATTTTTGTTATTTAAACTAGTTAAAAAACAGTTTAAAAAAGTTCTGTCTTGGACGTCCGTGTGTCTGTATGTGCGGATCCTTTTTCTTGTTAACACGATAGCGACCGAAATACTTTACTAATCGAGTCTTTTTTTTTCTCTTACGCTTGAGTATGCTCAGGAATAGAACCCTTTCATTTTTCAGGGACTGATTCGATGTGGTTTAATTGTTATTCAATAAACAAAAATAATAATTAATAAATATTTATTAAAAAAAAATTATGAGGCGTGCACTTTTGGATTTTCCAAATTATTTCACGTTTGTTTTAGGTTAAGGGTCACTTACTGACCATAAAAGCACAAAAAGCTGACAGATCCAGGTGGAGCTTCGCTCGTAATCTTAAATAAAAGTTTTTGGCCGATATCTCGGAAACTATCCACTTTAAGGCAAAAAATATTTAGATTTTTTTGAAGATAGTAAAATTTTACATCTTTTATATTATGTTGTAAACTTTTTTGTAAAACTTTCCGTTTACGATTTATAGCCTATTTAATGAGTTTTTAGCAAGTAACTCTTTAAATATTGGATTAATCAATGAAATGCATATATCCATTATTTAAGATTACTTTATTTGTAACTTTTTTTCTAATGCTTTTTGAGTTATTTAACGTTTAATGTTGGATTACCGGGCGAAAAATAGAAAATTTCAAGGTATGTATGTTTTGTATATATTCCGTACAACTAAATAATATTGAGTAGTTATTTTAATATATTCGGATGCAAGAATAAAATAAAGGGAAATGAAAGGAAATTTAAAAAAAATGTATTAAAAATAATTTCTATAAGTAAAAAAAATAAAAAATTTTGCCGTTTCGAAAACGGCAAAAATCCTGGAATTTTCTTCTTCGTTTTCATTACATCCGTAAAAAAACTTTTGGCCTGCCACGTCACCCGCCGAGCGGCGGCATTTCTACATTGAACGTACAATAACTCAAAAAATATGGACACTAGAAAAAATTTCAAACAAAAGTAGTAGAGAATAAAGTTATCTAAAAACTACATACCTACATGCATTTTATTGATTAATCCAATATTTTACGAGTTATTAGCCAAAAACGATAGACCGGTTCATTAAATAGTCCATAAACCGTAAGCAGTAAGTTTTACAAAAAAGTTTACAGAATATAAAAGATGGGTAATTTGATTTTCTACAAAAAAGTCTAATTAACTTTTGCCATAAAGTGGATAGTTTTCGAGTTATCGTTCAAAAATTATAAGATTGCAAGCAAAGCTCCATCTGGATCTATCAGCATTTTGTGTTTTTATGGTCAATAAGTGACCCTTAACCTAAAAAAAAAATGAAATTGAATCGGAAGTGCAAGGTTAAATGCTTTATTTACTGAGTTATGTCTACCATTTGAAATTTCGAGAATGAATTTAGAAATCAAAATCAAAAGATACAGCCGTTTTATGCTGCAAATTATCGCAAATTTCGACATTCGCAAGGCAATAAAAACCTACATTGTACTTCCCGTGAACACAAAGTCTTTGAAATTTCGTTAAAAGCAATGTCTTATAGCACAGATAAAGGAAAAATTGCTAAAACCTACATTTTAGAGTTACAACATAATAAAAAGTAGGTTTGTTCGGAGCCCTCGGTGCGCGAACCCGACTCGCACTTGGCCGGTTTTTTTTTTGCCCCACCCTGTGCCCATGGCTAGCTACGCCCATGCTCACACATGTTGTTATTGTTTAAATTATATTAATAGAAATTAGCCATCCCTCACAAGGCACATTAAGAGCGTATACGCACTATGCGGGTAGCCGCATTGCGGGTAGCCGTCCGGCTGACCGCAATCACAATTATGTACGTAATATTCATTTCTATGCGCACTGCGATGCGGCTACCGCAGACCGCACAGTGCGCATAGAAATGAATATTACGTACATAATTGTGATTGCGGTCAGCCGGACGGCTACCCGCATAGTGCGTATACGCTCTAAGTGTTGTTTTTGAGATTACTTACTTATATAAGAAACTCTGTTGAATCTTGATTTATTTATGTTGCATAATAGATTTTAGACTTTATACATTTAGCTTTAGGAATGACAAAAAAGTGTAAGATTTTAATCAAATTACGAAATGATTTTAATACTTTTCAATTTAAGGTATCAAAACCAGCATTCCAGCTATTAACCCATTAAGCCCCGAACGGCCCGATCGGGCCACGACACAATAGATTTTCTATTGTGTCTGTGATTCCGGGGCCTGATGGCTTAAAGGCATTGTTATCATAAAGGATATATCATGAAACAAACACGAAAGCTGCCTCAAGGAAATGCAGCTTTTTTGCTATTCTTAATTTTTTTAATATTTTCATTAACTACCTGTGCTCCGTGGTTTCACCCGCATTACTCCGCTTCTGTTGGTCTTAGCGTTATGATACATAGCCTTCCTAGATAAACGGGCTATCTAACACCAAAAGAATTTTTCAAATTGGACCAGTAGTTCAGGAACTATCAACTATAACTAAATCTCAGGAGATTAGCACGTTCAAACAAACAAACTCTTTAGCTTTATAATATTAAGTAAAGATATGTATGCTCTTCAGGCGGGGGCAGATGGCGCTGGTGGGGCTCACTGAGTCTGCCGTGCTGCGGGCCCCCTCCCACGTATATTGAGGTAAAATCTTGTTTCTTTATCTTTTTTAAGCTGTTACAGTCTTCGCTTTTTGAACTTAAAATCAAAAGTAGCCTGTATTGAACTTCATGCAAAATTTTATTAGAATCTGATAAGCTATTTTTAAAGGGAATACATCCAACTGTCTTCCCATATGTTTATTATAAACAGTTGTATTTTCAATTTTTGTGTTTTAGCTTATCTAGTATATGTTTCAACTTATAGCTATTAATCCTTGAATAAGTTTTTTAATGAGTGTTGAAAATTTTCATTAAATTTTTAGGTTGTGTTCCGGATTGCTGTCAACCAGGATCTCCAATGGGTCGACAATGGATTAAATTGTGAGTTGTTTTATTTTCTATTAGAATTATTGCGTTAATTAATCAGTTTGATGAATGAACTCCTCCAAGTTAGGCTGACATGCAGCATGATTTTCAATTTAAGGCATCAAAATATGTATA
The DNA here is from genome assembly GCF_061535455.1 of Colias philodice. Lineage (NCBI taxonomy): Eukaryota > Metazoa > Arthropoda > Insecta > Lepidoptera > Pieridae > Colias > Colias philodice. Next base: position 1,286,596 of record NC_143090.1, read on the forward strand.
AACCATAGGCATTCTAGTGCTTAAAGGCATTGTTATCATAAAGGATCTATCGTGAAACAAAACACAAAAGCTGCCTCAAAAATCATGATTGTTAAAATTGTTTGCTGTCATGCAAAAGCTCAGTTCATGTGTTAAACCAGCTACTCACGTACCTGTAGCAGGGTCAATTTTGAAATTGGACCCTAAATTGGCACCTTAATTGTGATGTGTATATCGTTAATTGTAATATACAGGGTGTTTCGTTACCGTGTAATTGATCGTGGTGTCTATTATCGATGTTTGGCACAGAGTATGCAAACAAAGGTTGTCAAATTATTTTGCAACTGTCATGCACCACGACACAGTCGACAGTCGTCGACACTTGTACTTCCGCATTCGATCGAGCCGCTCCTCTGCTGTGTGCGCGCGCGGCGGCCATTGAAACACGTGTATCGCATGACGCATCGGATAATTGGGCGCAAATTCATCGAGTGCTGCAGCATCTCCAAGGTACGTGGTGCATTGTTTTTGCTGCTCACTATTTCCGAACATCGATCTTGTGTTAACGTAATTTTCCCTAATGTAGTAGAAGCCACCCGCTATTTCGGCTTGGTGCGATTCTACATTATTTCTGGTGCCGAAACCCGGGAATTTGCGTATCAATTATCATATTCAAAAGCTTATGGTATTACTGGTCACACGTAATTCATAATCTAAAATCAAATTCAATTCCGTTCGTATTAGGTTCTTTGTTTAACAAAGTAGGAAGTTGTTATAAGATCTATTTAAGCAAACACTTATTTTTTCGGTGCTTAAATTCAACCGGCTTAAAACAATTTCATATTCTAAAACTTAATACATATTCAGAAGTACAAGTCAAAAGTGTTTAATTATTGTAGGAACTAGTTAAGCAATCACATATTTCATCGGTGCTTAATTTTACTTCGGCCTATAGTAATTTCACATTCCAAAACATAATTCATTCACGTTACAGTTTATCCTAACTACATAACTAATATTAAAACGTAATATTAGGTTAAATCGTAATATAAAATAATTTCATTTTATATTAATACTCGGGGGTAAATTGACAATCGCACGTCGAACATTCCAGCGGCTCGCGCAGCGCATCATCACTGTAACTTGTTATTGTAAGTTATAATCTGTATTCATTCACATTACCGTTTCATGCGATTTTCATCCTTAACTTCATATGCGTAAAGGTGAAATAATAATTTCATTGTTTCATTTTATTTCATTGTTTGAAAAATTACATCGAAGATTAACTTTGTTATTTAATTGTTTGTGTTTAAACGTTTTTACATTTTGTTTATTCGATATATAAATTTAAATTTAATAAGATGTCTTTATTAACTAAACATTCAACTCGGAAGTTAGGTTCTTTGAAAAAATTAAAATCTAAATCGGTGGATGAATATTATACGACTAAGGACTTATCGACATTGCGTAGAAAACGTACTATAGCGCTTAAAAGATTATCGAAGGCGTTAGAAATAGGTAATGCAGCTTTGAGTGATCGTTCACAATACGACCTATTTTTATCGTATCATCAGGAAATTAAACAAATCGTTTCAAATTTCGAAAATGCTCATTTTAATATACTCGATCTGTCGGACGACGCGGATAATGAAACTGAAATTGAGGAACAATTCGATGAATTATATTTTCAGATACAGTCTATTTATATTAGTTTAAGTAAACATGATACAAATAATTCGATTAACTCGAATATCAATTCGTCGAATATCCGTTTACCTAAAATTACATTGCCACATTTTTCGGGCAATATCAAGCAGTGGCCTGTGTTTTATGATACGTTTAATTCTTTAATTCATAACTCAACGTCAATTTCGGACACGGAAAGGTTTCATTATTTAATTTCTTCTCTTAGCGGGGATGCGTTATCGGTGGTTAAGGCGTTCCCTATGACTCATGAATATTATCGCGACGCGTATGAAGCTCTTATTAATCGCTATAAATGTAAACGAACATTAGCTTTTACTTGTTGGCAAGATATTTTAAACACTAACTTCGTGCATAACAACGCAACTGAGTTTCAAAAGTCACTCGACTTATTCGATGAAAATTTAAATATTTTAAAATCTATTGAGTTACCGATAGCTCGTTGGGATTTTGTTTTAGTTTACCATATTTTATCAAAATTAGACAAGAACTTACGCCGCGATTTTGAGGAGAAATATTCTAACGTGGAGTTGCCGTCTTATGATCAACTAGCGGTCCGCCCCGGCTTCGCCCGTGTAACATATTTACGTTTTCTCTACATAAGAACCATCCTCGTACTTCAAGGAATATAATAGAAAAGAATTATCGAAATCGGTTCAGCCGTTCACACGTGATGCCGTGACAACGCGAAACGGGTGCATTCCCGCCGCCTTTTTATAGCTCCCGCCGCGAAGCGCGTCGAACGCGGCAACTGATACACAAAAATAATCCTTATGGCATGATTCTGTATTCACGCGATTCCAAATGCGAAGCCTTATTACGAGATACACATTTTTCTGGTGTGAACAAATCTTTAAAGCATTCGACTACTCAAAATCAATCAATGAAACGTTTCAATTCAAATGCACTTGTTGCAAAGAACAATCGAGGTAATTCGAACGATAAGTCTAAAGTTTATTCAAGTAGCTGCGCGTATTGCCATAAGTCGCATTCTATTTTTTCTTGTCAAGATTTTATTAGTAAATCGATTGACGATCGTATGGCTATTGCCACTCAAAACAATTGGTGCTTTAATTGCCTGAAGCCATCACATCAATTAAAAAATTGCAAATCTATTTTTTCGTGTCGTATGTGTAAGCGTAAACATCACACCTTACTCCATCGCGATCATAACACTAAGATCGAATCAAATCAAATCGGGTCGTCGCTGGTGTCAAGGTCACATACGAATCATACAGTGCTGTTAGCCACAGCTATCGTTCAGGTTAAGGATGCTTCAGGTAATATGCAATCGTTTCGTGCCCTGTTTGATACGGGCAGTCAGAGCAATTTCATAACAGAATCAGCAGTAAAACTTTTAAATTTAACGCCGGCTTCAACAACCGCGGCAATTAGTGGCATAGGGGAAGCGGATGCACCTATTATCGGTGACGTCACTTGTTCTATCGGCACTAACGGTCGAATTCTATTTAACTTGGATATGCACGTCATATCTAAAATATGTGGCGATCAACCTATCGCTCAACTTAATTCATCAAGTTGGTCCCATATTAAATCGTTGCCGTTAGCGGACCCTGGTTTCGATATACCTGGTCCCATTGACATTTTGCTTGCTGCTGATGTATTCGCTGACTCTGTTCTTAATCAACATATCAAGGGAGGTGTCAACCAACCTACCGCGTTTAATTCAATCTTTGGTTGGCTACTTCTAGGTAAAACTAATATTTCATGTAGTAGTCTGTTGAAGACGTTGCCTGTAATCGATAATGATTTAAATTCATTAGTTCATCGTTTTTGGGAATTAGATTCAGTACCGCAAACTTCAATGCTAACTCCAGATGAGTTATTATGCGAACGTAAATTCGTTGAAGAACACTCACGTGATGAATCTGGGCGTTATATTGTTCGTATTCCATTTAAGAATAATTCAGAACCTACATTTGAGGGCTCTCGCGAAGTTGCTTTGCGTAGGTTCTATGCTATCGAACGTAGGTTGTCACGTGACGCTTTGTTAAAATCGCAATATGTCGACTTTATGTCTGATTACATCGAAAGTGGTCACATGACAGTGGTTCCTGTAGCACAAGTTGGCACAGGAAAATACTACATACCTCATCATTGCGTTCTACGCCCTGACTCTGCGACCACACGCCTCCGCGTTGTATTCGACGCTTCTGCGAAGGATATGCATTCTAAGTCACTGAATGACACACAACTTATCGGCCCAAAGCTACAACCGAATATTTTAAATCTACTTTTACGCTTTAGGGAACACAACGTTGTCTTCATGGCTGATGCTCGTCAAATGTTTAGACAGATTGTAGTAGCGCAAGAACATCGTGATTACCAACGTATTTTCTGGAGGAGTTCTCCTGATGAGCCCCTCTTAGAATATCGTTTAAATACAGTCACATATGGATTAGCTTCGTCTCCGTTTCTCGCTTGCCGTACTCTTCGACAGCTTGCTGAAGATGAGGGAGATTCTTATCCACTCGCAAAACGAGTACTACTGTCTGATGTTTATTGTGATGACGTCACAACCGGATTTTCATCGTTAGAGGTCGCTCAGGAAGCAAAGTCGCAGATTATTTAACTTTTTAAGCGTGGACAGTTTGAACTTAGGAAGTGGGCTAGTAATAAACCGCAGTTGTTGTCTGATCTACCCAGTGATAGTTGTTTGACTGGATCCGTATCGTTAGACAATTCTGATAATCAAATTCTTAAGGTATTAGGTCTTAAATGGAATCCATCCACAGATACGTTCGTTTTCGAAATTGAATCTACTTATCGGCCATGTACTAAGCGTTCAATTCTTAGTGAACTCGCTAGGGTTTTCGATCCGTTAGGTTTTTTATCTCCCATCACAATTCAATCAAAATGTTTAATTCAGAAGTTGTGGATTCTCGGCGTTGGATGGGACCAAACGCCGCCTAACGAGATCATCAATACATGGAACAAGCATCGCACTCAACTTAATCTTTTGAGTGAACTTCTAATTCCTCGGCAACTTACCTGCACGGATGCTGTATCGTATGAGCTACATGGGTTTTGTGACAGTTCTACCCTTGCATACGGAGCTGTCATCTATTTACGTGTTACAGATGCTGTTGGTAATATTCATGTTTTCTTCGTTTGCTCTAAGGCTCGAGTTGCACCTCTTAAACATACATCGTTACCACGACTCGAGCTCTGTGCTGCAGTTCTTCTATCAGATCTTTACAAATTTGTAAAAGATACGTATCTTTCTCGTATTCATATTGATTCTGTATATTTGTGGTCTGACTCAACTATCGTTTTGTCTTGGCTGCGTTCTCATTCTTCGCGTTGGACAACATTTGTCGCGAATCGTGTCAGTCACATACAGGATATCACCCCTATAGACTGGTGGCATCATGTATCCTCAGGTGATAATCCTGCTGATTTGTGTTCACGAGGTTTATTTCCGAGTGAGCTTGTGCACAATGCCTTATGGTGGGCGGGACCGTGCTGGTTAACCCAAGGTAGTGATACTTGGCCTACGGATACAGCTGTTGTCACATCAAATGAGGAGAAGGTCGTTATGGAGAAGGAGCAACGTAAGGTAGCTCTTTCCGCTGAAGAGAGAGCTCCAATCGAACCAACAATAATTGACTCTTTACTTAATCGTTATTCATCATTTCAAACAATCGTTAACATTTTGGCATTTGTATATCGTTTTATCAATAACTCTAGAACCCCATCGTTAAACATGTACAGAGTCAAGTCTTTTCGAACGAAATTGCTAATCTTAAATCGAACAAACCTTTATCGAAACCTTTTCGAAAACTCAATCCATTTATCGATCGATTAGGTATTCTCAGGGTGGGCGGTAGAATTTCACGCGCAGGTTTAGAATACGAACAAAGGCATCCAGCCTTTCTACCGTCTGATCATCCATTAACGTTTTTAACTATCGACAACATTCATCGTAACTACTTGCATCCAGGCCATTTCCTTACCTTAGAGCCTTTGACAGCTGTCCCTGATGAAGATCTATCAAATGTTAATATAAGTCGGCTTCATCGGTGGCCGTTGTTACAATCATTTCACCAGAGTTTTTGGTCCAAATGGAAACACGAGTATCTTAACTCACTAACACAACGCGCCAAATGGACTAAGGATTCTAAACCGCTTCAGATAGGCTCAATGGTGATAATTAAGGATGAAAATCGTGCGCCACTACAATGGTCTCTTGCCAGAGTAGTGGATCTTTTACCCGGTTCTGATGGTGTAGCTCGGATTGCAGTAGTTAAAACAGCGAAAAATCATATAATTCAAAGACCGTTGGTTAAGTTATGCCCTCTACCAATCGAGGACTAGCTTAAATCGTTTATCTTTCTTTTAGTATCGTAAGGTATCTAGACATTAAGTTATCGTTAGCAATAAGATATCGTGTCTGTGTAACATCTATCGTGTTATACAGAATCAATTAGTTAGGTAACTAGTTTTTATCGTAATCAATAAGTATCATCAACAATTATACGGATCATTTTATCGTTCTCGTTCCCATTATGTTCTATTTATCGTCTGACCAGAAAATACCATAGGCATTTTGGTGGGCGGGATGTTTCGTTACCGTGTAATTGATCGTGGTGTCTATTATCGATGTTTGGCACAGAGTATGCAAACAAAGGTTGTCAAATTATTTTGCAACTGTCATGCACCACGACACAGTCGACAGTCGTCGACACTTGTACTTCCGCATTCGATCGAGCCGCTCCTCTGCTGTGTGCGCGCGCGGCGGCCATTGAAACACGTGTATCGCATCGGATAATTGGGCGCAAATTCATCGAGTGCTGCAGCATCTCCAAGGTACGTGGTGCATTGTTTTTGCTGCTCACTATTTCCGAACATCGATCTTGTGTTAACGTAATTTTCCCTAATGTAGTAGAAGCCACCCGCTATTTCGGCTTGGTGCGATTCTACACAGGGTGTCCCGCTTTCGGTATACTAAGCGCGAAGGGACTTGTAGTTTTGCATACACTGATCACATAAAAAATACTTAAATAACAAAATTACGCGAAAAATTTTTTGCTAAAATTTTCCTTAAAATCCATGTATTCGTCTCTAGCTTCGCGCAGCCGGCATATACCGCTTCGCTAATGTGAGTATTTTGTCTATGAAAACATAATCTTAAACGATAGCTCACATGCGGGTGGCAAAGTTGGGGGGTTTGCTTGTTGGGGGTGTACACATGGAATTTTAAGAATTCCTCTATTAAAAAAAAATGCGTCTGGAATTTTATAATTATTTTTTACGTACTCAGCGTATGCAAAACTACAAGTCCCTTTGCGCTTAGTATACCGAAAGTGGGACACCCTGTATATGCAGGGGCAATTTTGAGAACAACTGAAATTACTTCGACTACCGACCAACCGAGATTGTTCCAATATTGCTCCTACGGCAGGTACGTGAGTAGCTGGCTTTACACTCAGACTGGATGTGATCATGCGAACTGTACAAAATTGAAATTGCATGATTTGATATTTTTAAATGTTCATGCAACATGAATTCATGTCATGCTTGCATACCAGTGAGACTACTTAAGTATATAAATTTTCATAGATAAAGGTTTGTGTATGTTTAAAAATAATATTATAATTAATAATGAAAGGAATACTTGAAAGATTGATTGCAAATCAAATCTTATAAGATGATCTTATTAATATGTAATCTAGAAATCGAAAATTTTACTTAAACTGGTTTCAAGTTCACATTAAACTACCTTCAAACTATACTTGCTTTTTCGAACGAATTTAATTCTAACTAAATTTTGGGAAATCGTTATTGCATTTTTTATTCCCCTTAATGTAGTTACGATCGCTGGCCAATTGCTGTGGACGGATCAATACATTTCCACTCTTATATCGCACCCTTGTGTGCATTGTGTATTTTTTTATAGATTAAGTAATACTATATTGAACTCGACCTAGATGGTTTATTTGGGATTCCTTTTTACAATAAACCTCTCTATATATACCTACTAGCTTTCCGCCCGCGGCTTCGCCCGCGTTTTCAGAGAAAACCCCGCATAGTTCCCTTTCCCGTGGGATTTCCGGGATAAAACCTATCCTATCTCTCAAGTTGGATCGAACTGCACATGGTGTGCGAATTTTATTATAATCGGTTATGTGGTTTAGGAGTCCATTGAGGACAAACATTGTGACACGAGATTTATGTATATACATATATTAAGATAGTCAATTTTATAACGACAAAAGCAAGTAACAATGCATGGATTTGTTAAAATACGTATAATTTTCCACGTACACTTACCACCACGTACATATACAGGGTGTCCCACTATTGGTATACTAAGCGCGAAGGGACTTGTAGTTTTGCATACACTGATCACGTAAAAAATACTTGAACAACAAAATTATGAAAAAAATTTTTGCTTAATTTTTCCTGAAAATCCATGTTTTATTCTCTAGCTTCGCGCAGCCGGCATATACCGCTTCTGTAATGTGAGCATTTTGACTATGAAAACATAATCTTAAACGATAGCTCACGTTCTGGTAGCAAAGTTGGGCGGGTTGCTTGTTATGGGTATACGCATAAAGTTTTAAAAATTCATCTATTTGAAAAAAAATGCGTCTGGAATTTTTATTACTATTTTTTACGTACTTAGCGTATGCAAAACTATAACCTCCTTTGAGCTTAGTATACTAACAGTGGGACACCCTGTATTGAAGAATAATAAAATACTTATTGCAATAGAAAAGCGCAAAGTCTTACGAAAAACTACAGCTTTTGCAATAATCATAATTGTAACATAATTAATATGTCCATTTCCAATACGAAACATAACCCAACCTAAAACCTTACAGTAGCTAACCTTAATTTGTCGGTTAAAACATATTTCGTTTCGTGGTTGATATTTTAGCTTCATAACAATGTAGTATTAGAGATATCAAATCTCCAGTATTAGGCTATCGAAACCTGGGAAATTATTAAACATAAACTAGCTTTCCGCCCGTATTGCCTCTACAAAAATCTCGACAAATGACATACTAAAACTTTCCTCGACAACCATGCTATCAATTGATGAAAACAGAATGAAAATCAGTTTTTGAGTTTATCGCGAACAAACGCAGTGGGGAACTTTGTTTTATTACCTGTATGTTTGTAAGATTGCATGGAAAGGAATTTCGACTCGATTTTGAGACACTTTAAACCGACAGATTTGATTCAAAGTGCACTTATCAAGGATCGGTGACAATACAATAATTTTATTAGTTAAAGCGTGTGTTTGTTAATTATATTATGTAGTAATACCTCAATTTGTCAGTACAGTACAGTCAGTCTATTGATGACGATTCTATTATTCGAAGGCCCGAGCATGGCACGTGGACCTCAACAGGGGGTCACTAATGATAGCGTTCGATGCGTAGGGTGTCACGTTTTAGCGATAGACTTCTGTTTAAAGTCTATGTTAGGGCTATTTTAGTCATCCTGTGTTTTTTATCGTGGTGTTTGCTTTGGATATAATTAACTGTAGGTATTCTGTATTACAAATTGTGTGTATGGTAAGTTGCCTATGTAAGTGATAGCCCATTGCAAGTGTGTCTTATTTTAGTTATACATAGTATTTGATGTGATTGAACTTAAAAACTTATCTTGTACAATTTTTAGTTTATTCCTGTTTGGTGTGTGACTATTAATTTTTACGAAAGGCATTTGCCAAATGTTTAAAATTAAAAACAAAGCTTATCAACATGATATCGTATATTTAATTAAAATACAAGTGTAAAAAATGAGAGTATGTAATTCATTATAATATATTATGCATAAAATTACGCAACGTTAATTAGAGATCGGAGATTGTCTGAGTGTCTTACTGGTGCTTTAGTAATAAAAACTAATCACGCGACGTAAGCTATATTATATAGATTAAGTAAATACATACATATGCCAATAATTAGTTTCTTTATCTTACTCTCATTTTGTTATATAAGTATTACGATAGGTCGATAGCAAAAGTTTGTCATTCGAGTGCTAAAAGAATGGAATGTGAGGATTCTTAGAATATCGAACATACATTTTCTGATAATTTAATAGAAGATCGGTCGAAGAACTTTTCGTATAAATATTGTTAAGTCAGATACTATTGCCTTTTTTCACTATAGAATTCCTTTTATGTACGGACCAATTGTATTAATTTACTATAGATAACAGTTTATTGTAAGATTTTCCTAATTAGATACCCACGATACACGAGGTCTTGTTAGTAATTCAAATGTAATCAGATTTTTTACATTTTGATTTATGAAGTTAATTAAGTTTTGCATTATAAAGCCACCAGTTGCGCCGCTTAACCGCACCCTAAAGCGCAAAAATCAGTAAACATTACCTTCTCGTCTTATAAATGTAAAAAATATTTCATACCTTCACATCGTTGCAATAATCGTGTCTCCGGTTCGACTCGGAAGTGCGAGGGGGAACAAATCTAATCTCCATGCAATAAGATGTAATCCCGACGGATCCGGGAATTAAATGCTGGAATACTGGGGTGCATTTGTACTATGCAATTTGTTAACTGAAGAAATAGTCAAGACGTGATAATGATAAAGCAGATTTGATAATCTTTCTTCTGAGCACCTATAATGTACTGGAAATTGAGGGAATAAGTATTTGACGTTTTAAAACCTCCTCCTAATTTCATAGCAACTTTGCATTTTGGTTATCATTCTGTATATTATCAAGAAAACTTCTGGAACCAAAATAAAGATAACATAAAATGCCCTAAGCAAAAATCACGTGAAAAGCTTAAAAATGCCCCTTATCTTGAAGGTACACAAAGCTCGTTCGTTAAATCAGTTGAAAGTACATATTAACAAGACTTCCCAAAACAAATAAAAAAAAACTTCCTCTCATCTTGAAGGTCAAAGCTCTTCTATCGTTTAATTATATAAAAGTAAACAAAACTTGGCCAAAACTAACTGATCCCAACCCCTGTAAGAGTCGAGTCAATCGATAAGTCACGTGGACTCACGTGCACAAGGCTTCATATACTTCCAATTAATATGAAGTGAATAATTTGTTAACGGGTCTTTCACAATGTTTATGTATTTTGTTTGTTTTACGAAGGAGGAATAAACAACAACAGATGAAGCAGTAATAGCTAAGAAACATTTTTAAAGTTAAAAGCAGTACGTGGGTACGATTAATCATTAATATTATATTGAGCCGATTAATTGCAAATAACGATTGTGTTAAAGTAAATATTTAGTGAAGTAGTAATAGTTAGACACATTTTTATTACAGTTATTATCCTAATTCCTACTTACTTACTTAGTATTTTTTGGTGAAATTCTGAAATGTGTATGTAGATTGCTTTAACAATTTATGAGAGTTAGGGAATGCTTTCTTAATTTGACGCACTTGATACTCTATTCAGTATTGTATTTTAAAAAGATAAACCATTATAACAATTATACACCTCAAAACTTCAACATACAATTTACACCATAATTTGCAAGACGATCTTTCTACTTAAAATAACTTGTTGTATATTTGTAGACTGCTAGCATATAAATTACTTTCGAGGGTACAACCTAATTAAGAAAATCACAATTAGATTTACCCAATAATTTAATAATATTTTACAAAGTTAGCTTATAAATACATCGTGAAAGATGAAAAATGGCGACTTCCTCCCTCTTTCGGTTGACAAATTACTGTAACCTTCAGCTTCTTATAGATTGTTGTATGATATAACTTGTTACACAATAAATCATTGATGTTTCTCCGTTTTTAGTTTTTATTCTGCTTTTGTTCTATCTTATTTGGATAGATAGATGTGAAAATCGAGTAATAAATAATATTAAGAAAGATAATCAAAATGCTTCAATTCATCAAATTCATCAAATTCTTTACGGGAAATGCATTTTGCGCGAATCGATAAAACTTGAAATAAATATCAAGCAAAAATCTAACACTAACCTATAACAAATCGATTTTCTTAAACATCCAACTTTATATTATTATTTATTAACTTACTTTAAGCATTCCTTATCTGGTGAGTTCAATCGAAAACCGTTAAGCCGTTTTTAGTTTTTACGTGATGTGCGAACAAATTGACAGAGCTGACCCACTATCGCTATAATTATGCTATAATTTATGAATGAATGGACATACGTTTTGTTCCGTTTATTTTAGGATCATCTATTTTATTCCGCACATTCTGTATTTTTATCTGTGATCGGGAAATATTTTTCGAAAATTCCCCTTTTTGAAGGAATTCATTTATAGATTACAAATAAAACATTATCGTTCAGAATCTTAAAATTAAATAAAATACATATGCGAAATTCAAGTGTAGTTATGTAATTGTAAACATATTTTTCATAGGAACTAGAGGCTTTCAAATATAGTAAGAAAGCACTAGGTACATCTCGGGAGAAAACCAGCAACAAACAAACACACATAGTAAAAACGTGTAATTTCTACGCGGATTTATATTGCGAATCCATGCAAAACTTATGAATACAATGATAATGTATGCGAAAATCTCCAGCGCCATTCTTCCGCTCTCTTTAATTAACAATTGGTATTCAATAAGCCTGGTTTCCTTTTAAATTACGTGCCAGGAATATAGACGAACCCGTGAGTCATAACTAATATTTCATACATTCGTGCGGTTTCTGTCTAGACTAATTTGATGCAGTTTTTCAAAACTAGCAGTGGAGAGCATGAGTAATTAAAGATTCGAGAGGGATATAGCGAGGAAATCGATGTATGGTATTCGATAGTGCTCCTATTGAACTTTTTTCGTATTCTTCTACTGGACACATGGCCCGTGTTCTTTACTTGGTTATTTATAAGTTTCAAGTTATTCCTTCTTTAAAAATCTTTAAAATTATCTTGTTCTATTCACAGTCTAATAAGAATCGCAATATACTGTCAATTATTTGTGTGTTGTGTGAGGAATAACACTCGTCAGACAAACACCCAGAAAATGGGATGAACTCGTAACTCATAAGCCCAGTTAAAACATAAAGGGCACAAGATAATACGTGCCCTTTTCACAAAAATCGTCGAAACAAAGGTATTGTTTACGATGACATCTCGCTAAGTGGGGAACGGAAACTGTATCTCGGCGAGGCCTTTGAATTTTTCATCTCAGTTTATTGTAAAATTTCAACCCTTGCAAGCAAGCAGCGCTTTGCTAAAGTTCCACTTTGTCCTAGTTTTGCGTACAATTGCTTTGTGAAGAGTGTTTAAATGATACAACTATTTTAATAAAAAATGTTGTTTTTAGAATGTTTGAACAAATTCTTAGGACAAAGGTAATGTTATTTGTCGTTTTTCAGTAGTTTATAAGTAAGATATAAAAAGGATTATTATAAAAACAGTAATATCCCACTTTCTATCATTTCAACATCTCCATGTACTTAATTAAGAACTCAAAAAAATATCACTCTGTATACGTATAAACCAATAACCTCCCAACATATTGAACTGAGAAATAATCTCATATACATTCATCAAATCAATGATTCTACAGCATACATTAGCAATTTTATTGCACACAATACATTTAGAGATCCAAAGATCGACCTTGAAGCTATCCAAACGTAGGCAGACGGTATAGATGGAGACGCGTAAACAATAAGATGAGGTAACTGCATCGGTATCGATTGCAGCCTTCCGCCCACGAGCGGCTCGCGCAGGCACACGGCCAAGTGTGATCTGCGATACAAGGAAAGAAAGAAAGAAAATACATTTTAAGCCAAAGCAAATTTAAAAAATAGTACAATAAGTATTAAAGCTTGAACTAAGGAGAAGCAAAACAAATAATGATGATTAAACTAATGATTTAAACTCAAATTACAAACTTTGTTTATTCAGCTAGACTTTGTTTAGCAGCGCTTTAGTATCGTCAAAATACAGAAAAATAATAATTTACCACTGACAATAATCTATACTAATATGTATTATAAAGAGGAAAGGTTTGTATGTATGTATGTATGAATGGTTTTCACGCATAAACTACTGGACCGATTTTGATGAAATTTGGCACAGATAATCTTTAGACCCTGAGAAAGAACATAGGCTTTACCTTTTATCGCGAAATATGTACCACGGGCGAAGCCGGGGCGGACCGCTAGTTTAATTATAATTTAACCCCCTGTTATTAGCTTCACCTGTACGTTTTAGACTACAAGCCCGCATAGGACAAAAATATGGGTCAAATGAACCACCAGGGGACATATCTAGAACGATAGCAGAGCAAAAAATAATAAGATTCATCACTATGCCGTCACTTGTAAGCTGTCCAACTGAGTGCAGATGAGAATTGAAAAGTACAGGTAGACTCGGTAAATTTTGGTCATATATTTTTGTACGGCATTCTTAACCATCGATAGATCCATTAAAAATAATAAGAAACCGCTCAGTGCCGTACAAAAATGTGGGTCCACCAAGTCGGAATTTTTATTTAATTTCCGAGAGTTACCGGGGGTAAATTTGGTCATTTGACCATGTACGGCATCTGTGTCATACTATTGCTATACTGCTTTTAATCCATTATTCCGCAACGCCGTACAAAAATCATGGGGACAAGGGGAAAAAATCGAGAGTTGTAATCCCCTCTCTTTCCCCACTCCAGGGGGTCATTTGACACAACACGAAATAAATTTATTTTTAAAGTATTTTATGCATAGATAATATTTTTTCATGTGCCGTACATTTTCGTTGGTTCAAAGGGGAAAAATCTGAAAAAGAAAAAAATCCATATAACGAAATGTTTGCTTTATATTTTTATAATAAAATATAAATATACATTAATATTAAGAAGCTCGAGGTGGTTAATTATCACCTTGGAAAGTCGGAGTCAGGTGGAATGGACTCCGTTAAATTGATGAACTAATAAAAAAGCTATGAACGAAAAGATGTGAATTATATGCAATCAGTCCATGAATACAGGTAAAGTCACAAGCAAATGCTAGTAATATATACATATTCAAAATGTACAAGTAAAGCGCTTTCAAATGATACCAAACACTGCATATTTATCTTAACTTTATTTTTTTACTCTGTATGTTTTGTCCGCTAGAGGGCGCCACATTAGATTTTGTGAAACCCCATATAGCCTTTAGCTAGCTGGTCGCTGGTTATCCAGTGAACAATTCAGACGCTTCTAATGATATGTCATTTGTCGAATTCTGATAAGTAGTTTAGAAGTTACGAGGGAATAGATGAACATACATACATGACCTGTAAACAACCATAACCCTCCTTTTGCTTTGCCGTAGTTGGGTAAAAATATGTTAATGCCGTACTGTATCAAATGGCCATAAAGCACCCTTAAAATTGTAGCTTTCGTCGCTTTCATCAGCCTAAAAGATGTGGTCTGCACAAAAATGTACGGCATCGTTTTTTCCTAATTTATCTATGTTAATACTATTTAAAACAACGGATAAAGTGTAGAAAACTATTATATTTCATTAATCTACGATGTTTAAACTTTAACAAAATTTCTGGTTTTGCATTTCTCTATAACTTTTTTTAGAACGGTTTCTTTTGAACGGCAATACTATACAACAATTGAATTTTACAATATCATGTTAAAAAAAAAGTTCCCGTACAGGGTCAAATGACCTTACAGCTCTTTATATCAAGAATTCGATGAAATTAAGATGATTATTGGTATACATTTAAAAGAACAATTATTTTTTGACGGCATTGCTTTTAATAGTACTTTTGAGTGCTAGATAATGTTTTGGAACCGAAGCCGTACTTAGTCAAATGACCCCCTGGAGTGGGGAAAGAGAGGGGATTGCAACTCTCGATTTTTTCCCCTTGTCCCCATGATTTTTGTACGGCGTTGCGGAATAATGGATTAAAAGCAGTATAGCAATAGTATGACACAGATGCCGTACATGGTCAAATGACCAAATTTACCCCCGGTAACTCTCGGAAATTAAATAAAAATTCCGACTTGGTGGACCCACATTTTTGTACGGCACTGAGCGGTTTCTTATTATTTTTAATGGATCTATCGATGGTTAAGAATGCCGTACAAAAATATATGACCAAAATTTACCGAGTCTACCTGTACTTTTCAATTCTCATCTGCACTCAGTTGGACAGCTTACAAGTGACGGCATAGTGATGAATCTTATTATTTTTTGCTCTGCTATCGTTCTAGATATGTCCCCTGGTGGTTCATTTGACCCATATTTTTGTCCTATGCGGGCTTGTAGTCTATTTGTATGTAACCGACTCGTTTAGACTCGATTTTAACCTTATTTGATTGGACAGATTTAATTCAAACTTAGTACACTAATCAAGAAGCGTGTTTTTTTTACCTATGTGTATTAATTATTAAGAAAGTGGTGTCTGCGTGTTTATTTGCCTATTGAAAATGCATAGTTATTTTTAGATTAGCATTATTTTATGTTATGCTAATTTGACTACAGTGAACTACAGTGAACATAAATAGCATGAACAAAACTTGTAGCAAACCATGTAAATGGAAATTGTGAAAAGAAAACGCAAATTTTTCATATATTGTTCTGCAATTAGCATTTAGAAATGCTTAATTTTTTTATGTATTAACATATGATGTACTTAAAAAACGGAAAGAGTAAAAATATTTTTACTGTTTATCTACTGAGTTACGTGATATGTATTAGGCATTTATTATAAAAAAATGGAACAAACATTCATATTATGACAAAAAAGTGTTAATTCGCATAGCGTATACCGGTATATTTCAATCAGTTATCGAAGTCTTTATTACAACACCTTTACCTTCTTGCTGTTATTAATTGACAATTAGCATGAAGGTATGTGCATACGTAATATGGAAATTAGTTGCTTTTCATGTCAGTAGTCGTCGTAATTTGTTGCAATTGCTATGAATAAAAAAGGCGATTTTCTACTGCTTTGAATAAAATGCTCGTTATTCCACGTTTAACTTGACACCGATGAAAGTTTGATTTTATCGATTGATTGGATGTTAAACATCAGATATTTTAACGGAGAAACTATTAATTATGCCCAACACTTGCAATCTTGCAAATTCGTTTACATATCTTCCAGTAATCGTCTAGAGAATGCTGATATCAATACTGACTTTAACAAAGTATTCCGTATAGCCCCCGGTAGCTTCGTTGAACGACGCCCTCTAGCGAGTACACCCTCGCACAACAGATGGAAATAACCTCATCCCTCGCTCTCCCGACCGGCCCGCACACGGTGGAATTTAGATTCTATTGTTCCGCAATAAAGCCCCAATTTATTAACCGTGTGTGGCTCATCGGCCGTTCCGACATGGCGCATTAATCGATTGATGGCATTAGCGGCGTTGCGGCAAACTCGACTATACGCTTCAGCAGTAGAGTCGATTGTCGCGGCGCCATCACGCTCGGATACGCAGAAGCCTCCCCCAGGGTTGTTCGATCCTTCAGTCGCCTCACCGGCGTGGCCCGGACGCGTCGATACCGTACACCGTACCAACAACACGTCCACTGTTTCCTTCCTCGCGAAGGGAATCTGTCGGATCGGTCAGTTTTATTTCGCGTTTTTAGCTTCACGTTAAAACACGTCGAGAGTGCAAACTGTGGGTGATAGTGCATTGTGATCCCTTCGTGATTTTCATGCCGATTTTCGCGAAGCTTCTATTTAATATTTAGCTTAGTTTTCGACGCTTAGTTTTTACAGTATTTTTTGGGCGTAACGAGAGGTATAAGTCTGGTTATTTTTTGTGTTGGATATGATCGTGTGGCTTGTAGTTAGGAGAGTGCTTCTGTCCTTGTGAGGCGAAAGCTTCCCAATTGGCGATTTATATCGCGAAATGAATGCATTATTGATGCAATGCACAGCTTGGAGTGATAAATAGTCGTGTGATAATTATTAGCAGTTGAATGGATCGAAGCTTCAAATAAAATAATATATTTAAATTGATTACCATGTTAATATCGTATTTATAAACTCTTCTAAATCTTCTTTTTGTATTACACAATATAATTTGGTATCTAATGACATAACCAAATGCATTATTGCTATTCGTACTATTCTGTTTTATCTTAGTTAGAATTTACCCAATACGGATAGATAAATTTGCATCGTCTTCTGTATGAAAATCGATTATTGGAAGTCATGAACATAAAAACGATGTTGCGTGTAAGCTTTAGGTTCATTGCTAAAACTTATGAAAACAGCTGCTATTATATGAAATCATATTACTTTACATAATATTAACATAATATTTAAATTGACGGTAGTTCTATGCGATTTATATTTAATCTGCCTAAAAGGTGCGCAACTGTAAGTTTGTATGAAGGAAAACAAACTACCAAGATTACCTAATCCTAATCTATTGAATGGAAAGGAGAAATAAAATGAATATTTTTAACCTATAATAATTACTGTCTGCAACGTTGTTGTCTAACTTATATCTATAGATATATCCTTCTTTATGGAACCATACAATTTGAGCATACATTATTTGTCAAAGAAATCGTCGAACCTTCCCGAATAACACTATAGAATTGACCTAAAATATACGCGATACTTTCAAAGAACATTCAAATAAATTCAACATATTGTGAGAGGTTCGTGAAGTGCTTTCTCGAATATACTCACAATAAAAAAGCTTTTACAGGATAAAGTCGATTGACTACGGTGCGAATGTCTAAAATGTACCTTACCATTTATAATAACTTCGACAAGGAATTACTTTAAAACGCTCTCTCATCAAGGTATGAGAGTATGTTTACCTTATATATTTATATGTATATACAAGCGTCTCAAAACGAAGACCTCTTCATGTGTAGAATTTTTGGGGAAATCCCTATATTTAATCATTCATGTAGGGAGTGCTTCCCGGGCCCAGGGGGTGCGGTTCATTTAACTAATACTGATAGTATCAGCCACGCTAATCTACTAGAGGGATAGTAAAATTTTGCAGTGTATTTATTTACCTTTCGTGTAACTTTTTATGTAATAAGGTTTTTATTCACCTTTTTAGAATAGGTATTTATGTTAAAAGCTAATTCACCTTTTTAGAATAGGTATTTATGTTAAAAGCTAACTAAGATAAGAGAAAATCTAAAAGAAAGCAAAGAAAACTATTCCGATTTCTTTTACAAAAATGATGACTCCGTTTAGTTTCTGAATTATGAATTTCTCATACAAAATCCATCATATTACTGTGTTCATCATGTGAGAGTATATTATGATGATTATATGTATTAAATTTCATTCGATACATGCCTGATCAGAGTTAGAATAGTAACCTTCACCACTACAACTGTATGATGTTTATTTCTAAGATATATAATACAGTTAATTATAGGTATGCAGTGTTATCTAAAATCAAAGAATACATATCGTTTAGTTATTAATTCATATGTGAAATACTGATAAACACTGGCCATTTTCATGTTATACAATTTTTGATTTTAAATTTAATAGGTATCAATATCATAAATGCAAGAGGGTAATCAGCCTCATTACGTTTGTAAATTATTACTCACGACAGCTGAAGTAATCTAGACGATATTTAAAATAGTTACATTTGTCTGGAATGTCCGGACAATGGTCTGGAATAGCACATATTATGCAGTCTTCTTTTCGAGTAGGTAGTATTGCATTGGAGCTGCTGGCTTTAACTATATCTACATAAAGTTTATTGGTCGTATCAATTAATACATTTAAATAAATACGATTTCTATTTACGTAAGCCCAAACAAGTGCTCATGAATTTTTAGAGAATCCACCACCGATATACTTTTTGATTTTCGTAAACTTTCTTCGGTAAGCTATTTAAATTTTTCTGCGATTGATATCTACTTTCACTGGTAATAGTCGATGCTGCGATAACATTCCGGTAGAATGTTCTAGAAAGTATGATTAACTTAAAAATAAAAAATAATTTGAAAAACGTGCCAGTTACATTCCGTGGAATTAATTTATAAAATAGGGAAAAAGTTATACTTGTATGTGTTAATTTGTTAATCCATTACAGCTCTATGGAAGGACAAGCCAACAAACACATATCAGTATTAACTATATACAAATTGAGATCTTTAAATAACTATCAAATTTATTTCATGGCGCCATTCATTGATAGATTATATGTACATATAAAATAATATTATTTTATATTAATCTACATGAAATTAAATTTTGTACTTTCAATGTTTCAAACGACACGACCTCTCCCTTACACTTTACCTAACATGCCCTTTCATTACTGACTTACCTCTGAAACCTCAAACCATCACATAAAAACGTAAGATCTAGATTATTAGCCGTACAAACACGGTTCGTTCTGAATATATTGTCGCTCCGGAATCTAAAAAGTGCTGGACAAAACTATGGATGCGCAACGCATGCAGATGTGACTTTCTCGATGCAGTTTCTTACGTGATTGCCGATTGGATGCTCTATTAGTGCTCTATTAGTGATAGTCTATTGGCCTTTCGATAAAGATGTACATGGTGTTGTTTTTTTTTGTAGAAAACTTTTTTTATTATTTTACAAATATTAATTTTGTACCTACTTGTTTTATGTTCATATTATTAGGAGCGATTTAATACAGAGTTGCTGAAAAATATAACAATTCACGCGTAAAAATATTGAATTGCGTAGTTTATGACGAAATATGCCTTTAGTAGGGGGAGTGGAAATTTTGATGAAAATGTTATTTAATTTGTAATTAAAATAACATTCAGTTCAATAAATGTAATAAAAGGTATTAAATTTATAACAAAAATCAATCACGGAGTAGCTACGCAGTACATACAGCTTCAAATTGCATCGTATAATATCGTATGTTTACAAAAATAAATCCCTTCTGTTACCTATAAGATAACAATAATATGAATATGACACATTTGAATACAATTCTCTTTGCATTTTCCTTTGTCTGAATATGAAATGAAAGTTCTTTGTAATGTTTTGATTTCTTGTATTGATTTTACAAGGCATTACAATTAATCATACAATAATGAATTTAATTGGAAATAAGAAAAGTTGTGGTCGATAATAATAAGTGTGTGTTTGCAAAACATATTCAAATATACATTTTTTTACTACGCAACGATAGTAAAAGTTAAATGTTAATTGACAGTGAACAGTGAATAGCGCCAGTAAATTATAACATCAGCCACTGGAGTAGTGAAGTGCTAATTAAACAATATTCATATCATATTTCCTTGAGAACATAATACAAGTGCACTAAACGAGCGAGTCGCTTTGATAAACTGACACCGTGAAACAATATCCCCCTGTATAATTGAGTGCTCGCACGCAGCGTGCGTACGCGAGTCGCGGCTGAGCGTCAGTCGGTCTCGCGGCACGCGGTCATTGCGCGCGCATCGACCGCCGTTCTCTATTCAAATTTAAATTTCGGACGCGATCGCGAATTTTGTTTTTTAATATTTTTTTTTTCATAATGCAGTGACTATTGACCACGGTCATGTGTTGTTATGAAGTGCCAGTGTTGTGAACAAGTCGTCTCGCTTGATTGGACCATGGAGTACTAAACGTTGTTGTGGGTACTTTGGTTTCAGGCACCGGTGCCTTTTGTCTAGCGGTTGCGTTGGTACAGTTATGATTATTCCGACTTTCTATGGAAATAAACATTGCGAATAAATATAGCCTTAGCAGAACCCAGCAGTGCAATTACCAATGGTATGACATTAATGTAATCGAAAATGCAAGTTACAAATTTGAATTGCACACTGTAGTATATACTTGTGAATATTAGCAACTTATTTATAGTTAACTCGATAATAATACTCCTATTGCGGTAATGAATAGGCATAACTAATTATTATGTCGTACAGGCACACTTTGTGGTAACCAAAAAAGGTCTTGGTAGACGAAATTAACGCTGAACTAAGTATACCTACATAGAAATAATAATAAATAATAGACCTAGCAAAATATAAAAATTAAAAGTTAATATGCATTTTGTTTGTTAATTGAATTGAAATGTTAATATGAGAACTAATTAAGCGATAACAGAAATAAATTGAAAGAGATTTTTTTTATTTGTTTTCTATTAATAAATTGCATTTTTTATTACAGAATATAAACTTTAGTATACACAAGCTTTCCGCCCTTGGCTTCGTCTAATATTTATGTTTCATATATTCTTAGACCTTCCTTTAAACTACACTATCGGTGAAAAACTGAATAGTGTCAGAAAATCGGTGCAATTGTTTTTGAGTTAATTGCGAATAGACTTACAGAATGACTTGGCGGTGGACTGCTTTTAAATAATTATTTAGTACATCACTATTAAAATATAATTGAATCGTGACAGTGCTCTCCAGATGGGGTGGCATGCAAATTTAAACCGTCTATTATATTATCGTTAACGATGCATGCATGTAAAATAATGTGTCATTAAGTTTCACAATTTTGTCAATTACCAATTAAAATTTTAGTGTCAGAAATCCTAAAAATATAGGAAAACTATCTGACCGATGCCCCCCTTCTTCAAACAACTTTTATTTCTTTACCCATACCACAGAATACTGAATAGCTGTGCCCCGCGGTTTTACCCGCAGTGCTCCGCTCCTATTGGTCTTAGCGTGATGATATATAGCCCATTATAGCCTTCCTCGATATATGGGCTGTTAAGAATATAGTAAGATAGTAGTAGATTATAATGGTAAATTGACGACCACAAATTTTATCGCTATAGGAAATAGAAATAAACGTTTTATTGAACAATAACATAATACTTGCAGTACAGTGCAGGTGAGATTAGATTCAAAAGGTCGTAACTCACGCACCGGGCGTTCCTCAGTTAATTTGTGGGGAACAGTAGGATAATGCGGGTGTGACGTCATAGTTTACGGAAATGACGAACAGACGGAACATGTGTTTTGTTATGCGTTGTTTTAGAATTTAGACGTATGTGGATGATGGTATTACGAAATGTGTCTCACATGTTTTTTGAGAATTAATATGTGTATCTTGAGACAATAGTAATGCAACGTTTTTTTATCATATTTTACTAATTATCACTAACACACATCACACGAGCCATAAGATGCCTTAAGTTACTTGAAAGCCATAAAAAATGCTTTCAGTATATTGTTCTCTTGGGTTTATCTGTCCAGATACATTAAGTAGATAGATCTAGGTTAATTAGACCAACTATTCCCCACAATCCAATAAAACGGTGATAGTACAAACGTTCTTGACCTAGGTACCGAAATACGTACGTACACTGTGACTGGAGTAACGGCCGAGGTGAGAGCGTGAACGTTATAATTAGATGCTAAACCCGCACATTGGTACAGTTCTTGGCTTAGATTCCCGGTGAAGACGAAGAAAAAAATGTCTCAGTCTGGTAGGACATAGAAGGTTGATCACCTAATTGTCTCTAAAGGAAATCGATCAATGAAACAGATGTATAATGCATCTGCCGGCTGCCCCTTACCCCACTAGGGGACATGGGACTTCACTTTACAAACCCGCACATGCATGCGCCATGCATGCGCTGCGGCATGTCATGCGTCTATACGATTTGTTGCATGTGTGGATGCAGCTTTATAATGCGTTTAATATTTACGTAATGGTAATGGGCAATGATATTTTATATATAGATACGTTATATACTCACAATATATCCAAAAAAAATGCTTCATATGCAGTGTCAGGCACACACAAATACAAGTTTAATTTTACTTAATTTATTACATTGACAGACTGTATAAGAGAGATGGCTCTAATAAAATGATATAAACAAAAAAGACAAAGATAGTTTGTCACTTCCGCGCAGGTGTAAGCAAAAGTCATAAGAATTCACCAATTAAATATAAATAAACAAATAGTTGCCATGGTAATTGGCATAGACTAACGACACAGAAGGTTCAATGTTATAGATGTTACCGTGATGTTACAGTTCCTGCACAAGTAAAAAAATGTGACAATTTCATTTACTATTTAATTATTATTATGTTGTATTAAAATGAAAAAACTTTTTTGGAGATATAATTGTATTAAGTATTTATTACTAGCTGTGGTGTTCGTTTTCGGTCATCATCATTTCACCCGATAAACACCCACTGCTGAGCATAGTCCTCCTTATAGAATTCCATAAGGACTGATCTTACGCTATTCGTTTCAAGGCAGTTCCCGAAACCCGTACAAGGTCATCGCTCCAACTTGTAGGATATAATAATAGCCTAGGTACCTAGATGAAAAAAAAAGATGAAATAAAAGAAAGGATGAAGTATAAGCCTTTTTTATCTAAAACACAAATAAAATTTATGTTCAATACCTATATAAAGAAAAGCAAATAGCATTTTTCGTCAGAAGCGATAATCTTTTCTTTAATGTATTCAACATCATTTTTGCAAACAAACATTTTTGCCATCACGATTTAATTGTACAATATAATAAATAGATATATTTGTTAATTACATGCACTGTGTGGATTTAAATATAAAAATAATCAAGTATTTACCCAAATCGAAATTAATAAAATTACCGTTCTATTTTCAATAATCGTATCTACATGATAATCTTTGAACACAGTGTACGCTAGCTTTGTCACACTAGTGATTGAAGCAATGTTTTATCCCTTTCATTATTTCAATAGAAGTGTCAAGCAAGTGTCATTCATAAAGAATTGTAAATTGTAGTTTTTAATCTTAAACTGTAATAATTTAATATATTTTCCTGTGATATGATATTCCTTTATCTTTCTTTATTTTTTTGCACGAATACGTGCACTGTCTGAACACACAGGAAGGCATTTTCGACAACTTTAATGTACCTATCGGCACATGCGCTCACTGGGACCGGTGACAATCTGACTGATTGCATTGGTCCCAAATAGGACCAATTCACGGAATCAGTTTTGGTGCGTTGATGACGTATCTACCTCTTGTTTCTATATATAATATCATTGGTAATGGGTGGGTTTGTTAAAGACGTATGAAAATGTTTTTCACGGTGCAGACGATGTAGGTGAGAGATCTAAGGTGTGTAAATAAATGACTTGTATCTTTTTCAATCCTTACTGAGAAAGACTTTTCGTTGAAAAACTGGTCGTTGGCATATATTATGATCTACTACAGATCAAAAAGGCTACAATAGTGTAGACTTTTATACCTACCGAATTATATACTATGCTATATATCTTAATAAGTATTCAGATTATGAGGTAATTTCCATGCGGTCGTGTGGTGTAATTCATACTGAAACATGCATCGATTAATATAATTTTTAGTGTCCGACCGAACTTTCGGTTTCGGTTTCGGTTTCGGCCTAGTTTCGGCCAAAAATCAAGTTTCGGCCGCAGTTTCGGTTTCGGCCAAAATTGGCCGAAACTTTTGCCGAAACCGAAACTTATTTCGCAAGTTCAGTGAACTTAGTTCACACACGTTCACGCTCGCCTAACTTCGTTTTCCTTGGCAACGCTTTGACGGACGCTGTCAAAGCGTTATTAATAATTATTATTTTTATATAAGAGGTACCTAAAAGAGACTGATTATTCTTCTAAGTACAAATACCAACCCAAAGCATTAAAGACTATTTAATAAAGAGAAAGATCTCAAAATACCAAAACTCAGTATTTAAAGTAACAGTAACAATTACTGATTTGATTTAGATGACTGATTTTACTGAGAACTTAATTTGAAAAAATAATAAAAATTAAAATAGTTATTATTAATATCTTAAAAATATTATTTTTTATTTTATATAAAATAAACGATTACAACAAATTTAATATACTGTTAGACTACAAGCCCACATATGAAAAAAATATGGGTCAAATGAACCACCACGGGACATATCTAGTACGAAAGAAGAGCAAAAAATAATAAGATTCATCACTATGCCGTCACTTGTAAGCTGTCCAACTGAGTGCAGATGAGAATTGAAAAGTACAGGTAGACTCGGTAAATTTTGGTCATATATTTTTGTACGGCATTCTTAACCATCGATAGATCCATTAAAAATAATAAGAAACCGCTCAGTGCCGTACAAAAATGTTGGTCCACCAAGTCGGAATTTTAATTTAATTTCCGAGAGTTACCGGGGGTAAATTTGGTCATTTGACCATGTACGGCATCTGTGTCATACTATTGCTATACTGCTTTTAATCCATTATTCCGCAACGCCGTACAAAAATCATGGGGACAAGGGGAAAAAATCGAGAGTTGCAATCCCCTCTCTTTCCCCACTCCAGGGGGTCATTTGACTAAGTACGGCTTCGGTTCCAAAACATTATCTAGCACTCAAAAGTACTATTAAAAGCAATGCCGTCAAAAAATAATTGTTCTTTTAAATGTATACCAATAATCATCTTAATTTCATCGAATTCTTGATATAAAGAGCTGTAAGGTCATTTGACCCTGTACGGGAACTTTTTTTTTAACATGATATTGTAAAATTCAATTGTTGTATAGTATTGCCGTTCAAAAGAAACCGTTCTAAAAAAAGTTATAGAGAAATGCAAAACCAGAAATTTTGTTAAAGTTTAAACATCGTAGATTAATGAAATATAATAGTTTTCTACACTTTATTCGTTGTTTTAAATAGTATTAACATAGATAAATTAGGAAAAAACGATGCCGTACATTTTTGTGCAGACCACATCTTTTAGGCTGATGAAAGCGACGAAAGCTACAATTTTAAGGGTGCTTTATGGCCATTTGATACAGTACGGCATTAACATATTTTTACCCAACTACGGCAAAGCAAAAGGAGGGTTATGGTTTTGACAGGTCATGTATGTATGTTCATCTATTCCCTCGTAACTTCTAAACTACTTATCAGAATTCGGCAAATAACATATCATTAGAAGCATCTGAATTGTTCACTGGATAACCAGCGACCAGCTAGCTAAAGGCTATATGGGGTTTCACAAAATCTAATGTGGCGCCCTCTAGCGGACAAAACATACAGAGTAAAAAAATAAAGTTAAGATAAATATGCCGTGTTTGGTATCATTTGAAAGCGCTTTACTTGTACATTTTGAATTGAATATGTATATAATACTAGCATTTGCTTGTGTTTTACCTGTATTCATGGGCTGATTGCATATAATTCACATCTTTTCGTTCATAGCTTTTTTATTAGTTCTTAACGGAGTCCATTCCACTTGACTCCGACTTTCCAAGGTGATAATTAACCACCTCGAGCTTCTTAATATTAATGTATATTTATATTTTATTATCAAAATATAAAGCAAACATTTCGTTATATGGATTTTTTCTTTTTCAGATTTTTCCCCTTTGAACCAACGAAAATGTACGGCACATGAAAAAATATTATCTATGCATAAAATACTTTAAAAATAAATTTATTTCGTGTTGTGTCAAATGACCCCCTGGAGTGGGGAAAGAGAGGGGATTGCAACTCTCGATTTTTTCCCCTTGTCCCCATGATTTTTGTACGGCGTTGCGGAATAATGGATTAAAAGCAGTATAGCAATAGTATGACACAGATGCCGTACATGGTCAAATGACCAAATTTACCCCCGGTAACTCTCGGAAATTAAATTAAAATTCCGACTTGGTGGACCAACATTTTTGTACGGCACTGAACGGTTTCTTATTATTTTTAATGGATCTATCGATGGTTAAGAATGCCGTACAAAAATATATGACCAAAATTTACCGAGTCTACCTGTACTTTTCAATTCTCATCTGCACTCAGTTGGACAGCTTACAAGTGACGGCATAGTGATGAATCTTATTATTTTTTGCTCTTCTTTCGTTCTAGATATGACCCCTGGTGGTTCATTTGACCCATATTTTTTACATATGCGGGCTTGTAGTCTATGTGTTTTCATTTCATGCCCTAATTAAGGCAAAATAATAGGTAAAATGCACCAAAGTTCAGTATTTTTAGAAATTTCATACTTGACCACGTGAGTTTCGGTTTCGGTTTCGGTTTCGGCCGAAACTGAAGCCACGGCCGAACATTCGGTTTCGGTTTCGGTTTCGGCCTGGAAACCAGTTTCGGTCGGACACTAATTATTAATTTTAGAAAGTTACGTATAAATTAATTACCACCGACTTGCCAATAAAATTATGAATGCCCCGAATTACAAATATCAAGTAATTATTTTGTTTAACAATGTTGTAGTTAGAATATGACAGGAATGATAAGAAAATCAAACATTTTCCTAGTTAGACTACTATAGATTGAAACATAAATTGGGATGAAAAGAAAATATAGCCTATTCCATTCACCGATAACGTAGCTTTCGATTGCTAAAATATTTTTTTAAATCGATTCAGTTGGTCAAGAGATTACCCTCTACGTCTACAACGTTAATAACTCAGAAATACGAAAACTTAGTAGGAAAATATAAGTATAGAAGTATAGATTATAAGTGCTTCAAATATGTCTCTAGACTTTACTGCATAATTAAGTTTTACAGCAGTTTGACGTATCTATCTGTAGGTATTCGTTGAAAACCGCAAAGATGTGGTCATGTGAGCTATTTATGTAGATAAATAATTATTAACATAGTTTAAAAAAACTAATAAACTCGCTGAAACTCATGAAATTATTGTATTGTACTGATCCTTGACAAGTGTACCTACAGAGTTTGAATTAAATCTGTCCAGTTTATACAAACATGCCAGTTACATACAAACAGACAGGTGTAGCTAATAAAAACGTGTTAAAAATCGTTTCATTAGTTAACCCAATCATACAGTTTTGCATTTGCAACCTGCATTCATTAGGGTTATGGTAATTGGTAATAGATCGTGTTACAGTCGGTGAAAGCCATTATACATTCATGCGACGGTGGTATTTGCATCTTACACAACTATGTTCATGTTATTTGATGAACATGCCACTAGATTGTGATCATGATAGTTAAGAAAACAATGCTCTTGATTGTAGAATATAGATGAAGCTTTGTTTTGACCGCGACTTTCTACAAGTAGGTAAACAGTCCATTGTGATGTGTCTAATCGAGCTTATAGGTAAATCTATATCTATTATCTACCAATATTAGAAAACTGAAGAGATTGTTTGTTTGTTTCAACGCGCTAATCTCGAAAACTACTGGTCCGATTTGAAAAATTATTTCGGTGTTAGATAGGCTATATATCATCTCGCTAAGACGAACAGGAGCGGAGCACTGCGGGTATAACCGAGGAGGCCAGCTAGTAATAAATACATATAGTAGATCAAATCTCTTCTTGTGATATGTTTCATAACAATTTTCTGTAATTAATTTGTATTTTATGAATTGCTTTCTACATATTATTTGAAATGATTAGTAATTGTGCAGGATCGTTTGCACCACGCTAGTGACTCACCGACTAGAATAAACTGGCGCCAGTAAAGAGGTCACAGTAATACGAGATTCGTTTTAGCTATTGTCAATCTAATGGAGACTTGAAAGTCGCGTCAATTAGCTTTATGTGTTTTAAATTAACGCATAGTTTAGTTAACTAAAATAATCGGATATCTTAGATGGTTCTGTAAGTGATGTGTTTCAGTCATCACGCAAACAGTTGTTTAGCCTTAGTTACTGAACTTTTGTTAATAAGTGATTAGAGTTTAGAACCACGTCTCGACCTCGAAAGAAAACTTTTCTGCTGCTAGTTAGATACTATTTTACGAGTACGGCAGTAATAAAGAAAATTCATTAGTCATTTCTCTAAATGTGTGATAGTGTCTCTACACTATCACACAACTAATACAAGAACTGTCTTAGGAATTTAGACGTCTATCTATAATAACCATTTCCATAGCTTAGCTAAATAATAGTTCCATAGTTGCTATATTTATGAATTCGATTTATGTTAGAATTAATTTCCACATAACGTATATAAAATTCAAAGTCAAAACCATATTTATAGAAACATTACATTCCAATTTGTAAAAGAATGCTAGAGCAATAGTTAATTATTACAGTGACCCGCTTACCGATGTGTATTCTGTCGGCTGACTCACTCGCCCTGTCAATGACACCCGCTTGACATGTGGTGTGTTATGAAATTATTATCATTTTGTATGAGTAGCGCAAGACGCCATACCGTGCCTAGAAGATGCACTTTGCCGTACCGTGTCTAGTAGAAATTTGCGCGTATGCCTGCGACCGTGCAAACTTCGAATGCTCGGTTGCTAATGGCAACCAAATTTTTCGGTAAATGTTCAAAAATTTGCAGAGACAACTTTATCAAGATTATAAATTTATCAAGCTTCGTCTAGCTTTCGTCTGCAGCTTGCTAGACTAATTAATTATCATCCATGGAAACTTGAACTATGCAATAATGCAACCCCTAATTGCTGATAAATTAAATATTTCAGTTAACAAAAGATGCATCTCGCAGACTTTCATTTTTTAATGGCTCGGAAAGTAAACAGATATTCGCGAATCACAATAGACTTCGTTTACAATATCGAAACTTTACTGAGGGACATTAAAACTAGTTTTCTTCGTAGTTTTCTCGTATTTATTGATGTTAGCATCCAATATTTTTCTGATTTTCATTCCATAAACGCATTATTTGAGTAACGAATACGTGTTTTTATTTTTATCGGCAATTCAGTATACATCTTAATTTCTATTCTTCAACTATAATTTATAAACCTGTTTTGTGGTAGGTAATTACACTTCTAAAATAAACATAAAATCATACTTTTTGGCGTCACTCAACAAAAACAATAATATTACAATGTTTTGGCCTCTTTATGAGCCTACCGGGGGCAGACTAATTATAACTATTACTATGAAAGATGACGTATTACGTACTCTGTGTATATTTCTAATTTTGCTCACAATTGGGTCAAACACATGGTACTAGTATTTCTTTGTTTACGGAAGATATGTTTTGCTTTTAAATAATATGTAATGATCAGCCCGCTGACACTAAGTGAACTTTAGTATTTGCGTTTTGTATTTTATCGCTAAATATTGCATATAAGTGTTATTACGCTTATAAACATTGCTAATAGGGCTTTGTTGTTTGATAAGTTGTAAGAGATTTTCATAACATTTAATTGAACATCTGTTACTTTCATCCCAGATTTGAGACAACTTTTATAAGTACATAATATAATACGAAGAGATTCTACAGAATTTAGGTCATGATTAAATAGCGAACCCACATACACAATAGAATAAAGGCGAAAGTAATTAATAGATACCTACGCGTCAAAAACTAAATGCGTTCACCTGCGCCTGCGCATGACTCACATAAGATGCATATGAGTGCTGTTTCTTAGTCATGTAACTGTTTTGATGAAGCCAATCCATTTTAATTTGATTAAGCCTTGTGTTGGTTATGAATATGTGACAGGATATTCGATTTGTAAGAAAATTAGCCTCTTCATGAGAACTTTCAACAAAGAAATGTAATAATTTTTAAGTCGTATCATTCTATAAAAGGATGAACGAGGAAAACGAGGAAACTACTGAACCAATTTGTATGAAATTTGGTATGGATATATTTTGATACCCAAGAAAGGACATAGGCTACCTTTTATTGCGAAATATGTACTACGGGCGAAGCCGGGGTGGACCTCTGGCATATACATATATAGCTACCATATAGGCATATATACCGTAAATCAAATATACCTATATGAGCGAAATTGAGGATCTTCTCAATGTCCATGTTAACTAGAATTGATTACATAGAACTTGATATGCATGACTAAGAAAGCACAACAACTGTACTTTATATGTATCGCAGTAAATATTAACTATCTTGATTATTCAATGTGCAGTCACTTCAAATTATAAACAATTAACAATTATATCTACAAGAATGACAATTTGGTGTCGTTACAATGCGTGTGCGTCATCTAATATTGTAGGCTTCCGACTATTCATTATAATATATACCAAGCGTATTTCAAAGAAAAGTCTTATAATTATTGTGTTTATGTATTTTTTGGTCTTCAGAATTTTATATATAATTTGCAAGCTGTAATTAAACATGAAGTAATCAGGGTAATTTTGTTACTTTGTGTTATATAACCGAACCAAAATCGATTAAGGTTACAAAAACTTGTTATTGGATTTTAGGTGCATATTTAATCTGATGATGATCATACGTTGTATCACATCAGTTCAGTAAATGACTAGTATATTTGGATGCATTTTTTATTAAATTCCTAGGAACTTTCCCATTTATTTAATGTAGCACTTGATTTGGTCCGTATCAGTGATATGTGTAATATCACAATACAAATCACAAACCCAATGAAATCCCTCATTAAAAAGCATCGAAGTCGACCATTAACATCTTGACAAAACACTAAAGAATGCAATAATGCACTCATAAGTGTAAGTGTTACGTCAGAGCGGTGAGTCAGTGCATTGGGCGATACCGGTCGGTCAGGTTGGCGTATAATCGCTTATTGGGAATGCGCATTAATAAATATGTATAGGACACGATGAGGGTCTTATGTAACAAGAGTTTGGTGAACAGCTGAAAAAGGACGATAATGGCAAGCATAGATATAATAGGTGTTTGGTATCTGACGCGTTAAGCGTATTTAATACTGTTTCGGAGTTCCGATAAATGTTTTGAAAAACATGTGTAAAAGTTGTCTTAAATGCAGATAATAATATTATATCGTATGAGGACCATAAGAAAAGGACTAAAGGCGACAATAAGATAAGCGATTTGTCATTGTATACACTCTAGATACGTTTTTTTCTGTGGTATATTAGACGGTCTTTGTAACCTTGGTGACGCTCGGTATTGCCTAAATAAATCGTATAGAAAGGTAGTGTAATAATTAAAAGTTATAATTGGGTTTGGAAATGAATAAAGTACACGGTACTTAGTACTTACATTGTACAATGTACATATTTCAAATAGATTTTTACGAAACTTTAATTAGAAAGCTGTATCTCATTTCAAAAGCTAACAAATTTAAATTCGTGTTTTTTTTCTGTTTTGGCTAGAATCTAATGACTTTTGTGTTGTTTTGCGATGTCTCGATGGTTATTTCGATAAGCCTCTGAATGTAATTACTTGCCTTTCTCTCGATTAGATTGATTCACCGGAAAGAATTGTGCCTTATTGTTTGCGTCTCATAATTCTCGATGTTATTACGTTTTTGATGTGCTTTTCTATTTATTACAATTGAGATGGATAAAAGCGTAGATATATCACTTCACTTTATAGTTCCTGGAGCTAAATTATTCTGTATTCTTCACCTTTATTTCCTTGAATGATTCCAACCGTACCAGCCTGATTGCAGCAATAAGGCGATTCCAAGTTTAATCTCCCAGAAACAATGTAACCAATAAAGCGAACAAATGAACTGTAATTTAATTCTATTGCCCAGTATTACAGCCATTAAGTGCGATGCTGCAATACGCTGCTTTCGCCCACACTTTGCTAGCATTCCTATAAACCAGATTTGGCCTGCTCCTCTTTATATACGACTTGCATCTTATCCGATAATTTATGGGCAAATACTGAGACTTGCTTTGGGCACTTTATCTAGCGTGAGTAGGTACTGTGCATGTAGGGATTGAAATTCTAGCTCGCATATAAGTTTATTCAGCTCATTCATTCTCGCAAAAGTACGCGAATTTTCAGTTTATTCATTTTAGTAAAATTTAACAACGACTTTTACAATGTCTTGCCACTGTTTGAAACAATTTCGTTCTGAAAAACGAGGAACTTTTTTAATTTTTAGACATGGATCGACCCATGGATGAAAATCGTGTAAATACAGTAAAAGTTCCTTATTCGCGCTTCCTTCATTCGCGGTTTCACTATTCGCGGATGGAAAAAATGCGACCTAAATCCTGTATTCGCGGCCTAAAATTCGTTATTCGCGGATCGAATCGGTACATCGGTACATACATATATGTATTTACCTAAATAAAAACCATTCGTTATCCTTAGTAAACGCTTGAACTACAACTACGAATTTATAATGTCGACTAAAAAAAATGAAAAACGAGTAAAAAGTGACAAGCCATTGCCTAAACCTGAAGATAATACCTAATTAAATGGTAATTAATAAATATGTTTGGTCAAAAACTTAAATTAAACTGGTTTCTTTATGTATTTGCTTTTTTATTTCGTCACCTAAGAACGTATTCCCTATATCCCCATACAAATTACCATTCCTTATTCACGGTTTCTCTATTCGCGGCACATTTACGGAACCTATTACCCGCGAATAAGGAACTTTTACTGTATAAATATTTTAGTAATTAAGCCTCAATTATCTTCATCGTGTAGATTTTCACTAAGCAGATCATCAGATCTCCAAGGTTATCAAAATCTGTGTTTGATGAACGCCAATAATTATAAAGCGCGCTTGACATCTTTGAATCGATATACCTCTATACCTTATTACTCCTACTTATGGCATTATTAAAAAGCCAATGCATTTGCAATCTGCAGATTTTTATCACAGCTCGATTCTCGATAACTCGGCCCATCCTACGCCAGTAATTAGTATTCGCTATTGAAGGCTTTGGCTCCGTATTCGGTAACGAAACGTGGTCGGAATTGTTGGTGTATGTGCTTTGAATATTTATTAACATTTTTACTTATAAGCCCCCACCTGTAATATTTTTTTGTACGTATGAAATGTATTAGGAATCATGCCATTGTTTTGTACATTATTTGCATCATCATCATTATTATTATCATCGACTATAAACATTCAACTATTTTATATTTTAGGACAAATTTCACACACGGCACGATCTGATCCCATACTAAGCTTTCGCTTGTGTTATGGAAACCAGATGGCTGATAAACATACATATATAATTTTAAATAAATACTTATATAGATAATTATACCCAGACACAGAGCAAATATCTATGTTCATCACACAAATATTTGCCCTGGGTGGGAATCGAACCCATGACCTCTGGCTTGGAAGGCAGGGCCACTACCAACAAAGCCAACCGCGGTCAGTCAATCATTGAAATAAATATGTATCTCCTATTTTCGATAAATTATTTTAAACTTCATTGCTGCGTACGAATTAATGTACTTATTATTATAAATAATGCATGCATTTATTGCTATAAATATTCTTACTTGATTCATTGCGCTATTTAAAGAATGTCGCAATATCTCGATATTTTACACATTAATTTCTATCTTATGATCCGTACTAATACTTTCTTTTAACATTGTAGTTAATTTCATACAAATATGCACCAACATTAATTCTAAGCAAGAGAAGTTACGTAATAGTAGGTAAGCACAGACTACATTAAAGAACAGCTTACTACTACATGATTAATCGGTTTCTAAAATTATGAGTCTAGATGAAATTGTAAAGTAGCTAACTGAATAGGAAGTAGAAGCTAGTGATATAAACTTGTAATTAAATAAAATATCGACGTTCATTTCCTTATAACACTTAGTTGCTGTTTGAGACTATGAAGTTTCTTGCCGGTTCTTCTCCATAGATACTGCTCTCCGAATCGGTGGTAAATGTTAAAAATTGTTACGAAAAGTGCTTTTATAAGAAGTCTAAATGAATAAATAAATGTTTTAGTTTGAGTTTGACAAAGCTCCACGTTGGCGCCTAGAAATTCATATTGCCGTGCTAAGTTTTTTCCATTCGAGTGAATAATTTCCCAGAACAAAGTGCGTGGTGGAATACGTTATTTAGTCGGCTCGTTATTCATTCGGTTTCATATCCGCAATGTATTTATAGTTTCAGTTCAATTTCCCGTCATTCAAATGATAATGTTAACACTAAACGTTCATATATATTAAACTAGCTGTGCCCGCTGTTTTAACCGCACTGCTCCGCTCCTATTGGTCTTAGCGTGATGACAAAATATAGCCTATAACCTTCCTCGATAAATGGACTATCTAACAGTGAATATTTTTTCAAAACCAGACCCGTGGTTTCTGAGATAGCAACAAACTCATCAGCTTTGTAATATTAGTATAACAGAATTTTTGTTACTTCACAAACTCAATTGTTACATGTGATGATAATAATCAGTGTTAAGAGTTGAGACATTGTTGCAGAGTACTGTATGCAAATCATATTGTGCTATAAGAGGTGCTTATAACGTGAATGTTATAATGTGTTTTATATTCTAACCCAGTTAACACGTAAGTGTGTTAAGCACACTACATAGTATTGTTCCTCAATATGAAAGAAGAGCGTGTGCCGAGCACACGTGTCAGACGTGAAACTTTTTTGGCAAGATTTAAATATACCAAAATCGTCGCCTTACTACATGACGTGACGGTATTTCCATGACGTGACCGCAGTCGCTGTCGTAGAACCGTAACATAAGATGAAGAAAATGTTCCATCCTTGAAAATATTATTCAAACGTACTGCAAACATTTTCTCTTTGCTTTAGAACCTAATCTTGCATGTTTTGTGCCATTGTCTCGTGTACTTAACTAATAACTTAAAACTTAACATTTTATTAAAACTAAAAATTAGGTACACTTAACGCCTAATTAAATAAACACTAATCGTTCTCTAGACAATCGATCCAGCGTTGTCGTTTTACTTTGCACCGTTCTACTGAAATTCAGACCGCCACTTCCCACACCTTCGGCTTCACGTGGATTATGATTGATGTTGACACCATAAGTACTTGACCTGGAGGAAATTGCGCAGGGCTTCTTAGACGGATCTGGAGGAACTACGGTCGCGATGTATTGAAGGCTATAGCGCGTCGTTTGAATATTGCGTAAACTGTGGTGTTATACGTAAATGTCTATAGGTGTTTACGTATTTCAAGATTTAATAGGCTAATTTATTCTATTTAAGAACCTATTCTAATTCTTAATTTTCAAATACTTTTAATGCTTTTAAGAATTCCTTATATGATAAAAATGGAAAACTATAAGCTGCTTTCATACAAAACTACTGTTTACGTATCATTTTTATAGCATCTGAAGCATCGCGACAGGAGAGTTCCCTTACAGTATTAATATTTAGTGATTCATTCATTACATAATGTAGCCGGTTTAATCTATAAAACGTATTGTCAAACAACAAGGAGAGACGCTGATTGATTCATAGTTCAAACAATAGACGAGATATTCATTATTCCACAACTGACAACTGAATTATTTCCAACACACCGCAGGGTACAAGCCCGTGAGAATTCGTGCCTGCATCACTCAGCACTCTCACTTTCTTTACAAACTGTATCTCTGTTAATTGCTCCCAGCAAAAGTTGTCTGCGGTACCGTTCATTTTGCACAGCTCTGCTATTATATCTGCTATAACAATCGAGTGTTTAATGATAACAATATGTTGTGTTCGTAGAACGTTTAGTACGATTTGAGAATTCTGTTTTCGACTGTCTTATTGCTAACTATAGCTTTCCGCCCGCGGCTTCGCCCGCTTTGTCTAAAACCTAATAAATTATATACTTAAACCTTCCTGGAGAATCACTCTATCTATTAAAAAAAACTGCATCAAAATCCGTTGCGTAATTTTGAAGATTTAAGCATACATACAAAGTGACTTTGTTTTATACTATGTAGTGATTACTTTGAAATCTATTGTGTTGTAATGCGTTGGTTTTATTTACATTGATTAATGACTGATATTGCCAGTATTCAGATGGGTTAGCGTTGCATTTTTGTACTGAATTATTATTCTCATATTACCATATAATTATTGAAACGTAACACCCATCTTGTTTTATGTCTAGGTACTCCAATTTGCGTAACGCTGTTATGCATAACATGCTCCTGTCATCGGTGTTGACGACAAAATTGAATTAGTCGATAAATTACTTCACTGTTCAGTTTTTATTATCGATTATGTATACTTGTATTGTCTCTTCGTGTTGTAACTCGTATTTGTTTTTACCAACGTCTTATATCAGTCTTGTTTCCTTGTTTATTGTGGATGGTTTGATATATAATCACATATTTATTTTATAATATGATGTTGAGTATGAAATTTAAAGGTTTTTGTAGTGTTTGTGCAGCAGTCTGTGAAATTCGCTTTGTTATCTAAGTCGTATGCTCTAGCGTGTGCATCTTTTTCTTGCATGACCTAAGTTAATTTATTATTTGTGAGGAATATGGAAACGGGTTTGCCTTATAATTCGATTTAACATTAAATCTACAATTTTATATGATCATAATTTTTGGATATTATTTACTCATTATACTTTAAAATCATACATATTTGCGTTGGTTTATCTAACTTTGAATATGAATATCTAATTAACACCCACTAACAAGAACCTAGTGTAGGATATAATTTAAGCATATATAGGACTTGCAAATTATAATTATTTAGTTGCGAAATGATTACGTTTACGGCGCTCGAACATCCTCACGCGAGTTCTGGCGTCCTATAATGCAATTTGCAAGCAAATTGTGGAAATCCGTTTGTGGTATTTCACATTGTTTACAATTTTACATCATAAATCATTGATATTATCTGCCTGTTTCTAATTGCGGGTAGTTGAAAATAATACGGGGACAAAGAATTGTAGCTACCTTCATGTTATTTGTTTATTTATACGAATCTTCTATTTAATAAAACTTATTATGTAGTTTCTAAGTTGAAGTACATTTTACGCAATTTTTTTATCTGTATAATTCATAAAAAGTGAACGAAAGTTATAAATAATTTCAGAAACGAAGATGAATTATTAAAAGCGGTCACGCAGTTTAAAACATCATTTAATTTCGTTGCCACTAGCAACCGTCCGTACGAAACAATCTCAGTACAAAGCCTATTGTTTTGTGCGTCTCAGCTGAAAACACTAATTTATAAATTATTCACAGCATCACGGCTGATTACTGGAACACGTCATCTTCGGTTGAATCATGAGTAAACCACTTTGCTATCTTATCGAGATTAGTGTTTACAAAGATACTATTTTAGGGAAACTTTTTTTGTATATAGACAGAATTTATGTTGGGCTGTCGTAATTTTCTAGGTTTTAGATGAATTTAAGTTTGTTATTGTGCTTTGTTATTCACCCTCTTAATTTAAATGGACTTGTTTTTTTGTACAAATGTTTTGTCGCACTCATCCTCATGACAAATAATTTGAGAGTGAAAGAAATAGAATGAGCAGTAAAGAGACAGTAGGTATTAGAGTAAATCACGGAAAGTGTTTTATTAGCAAAGCAATTGAAAGATTAAAATAAACGTGAGGCAATGGAGACACTTAGCTAATTAATCTGACTTTCCGCAATCGTCATTATTGGGATTATAAACGTATAAACATCCTAAAGCGGTAATAAAAAGATTAATATTATTAATAAATAATATTATGACATCGAAAGACACGATCTACTTTAAATCTGACCCGTTCTCTACAATCTAATCTATAGATAAATCAAGCCTCGGTAATATCATTGCATTTTATTATCCCCAAGCGAGTATTATGTAAGATAGCCATATTTGAAAATATTGGTAATCGCCCGTTAACCCAGTTGTAATGCCGAGAAGTGCATCAGGTCGGTTCATGGCACCGCAATGCGACAATAATGTAGCTTACAACTAGATAAAATATATCTAAATACTTATACTTATACTTAGATAATATGTAGTCGATGAATAGTTATGTAAGGAAGAAACAAGAGGTTAAAAATTGTAACAGTTTAATTTAAATACAGCTTGTATTCAGTACTCTCGGTCTCGGGTCGAGTGTAACAATGTTTTAGAATTAGATTTCTAATTAAGATTAAGATTTTAGTTTCTTGTATCAGCGAATTTGAATGAACGCTTGCTATTCTGCAGCTTAATTTTACCTTTTATACGAACTTGCTCTCGACTTCGTCTGGAGAATTTCATGTTTAAAATTTAACTAATTTTAAAGAAAATGTCTATTCTAGCGATACATCGGTACAAACTCCACTTAGCTTTTGCATTATGCGTGTACAAAAACATTGAATGATCGAATTTTTTTGTTTCCTAATATCACCATGGACCCATAGATATCACCCACTGTTATAATTTTATTACCTGAATAAATATATAACAGTGACAACGAAGGTAGGGTAGAAAGGTGGTAATTTAAGATGAGTGTTCAGTGTTAATGTGATTAAGTTTTTATTTTAACCGTAATAACATTTTGCTTACACAAAATTTATAGCATAACGGTTTCTTAAATAAAAGTCAATTAAAAGGCTTGTGTTACACTTCTTCCGATCTCGTTACTATAACGTACTTATAATTGAACTTTCCTTACTATCAAATGGGCGTTTATTGTGTGTGAACATTCTAATCAATTGCCTTCTAAGATACGCTGATAAGAAAGTAATTTGTACTTCATCAATTGGAAGTTTTCCAAACCAGGAAGATGTAGAAACCACAGTATAAAAAAGATTTTTTTGTTGTTGTTTTGCTTTGGTTGATTTGCTTCTGCTGTGTCTAGCGCATTTTGCGTTCTTTTTTTTTCACACGTAGTAACTTTATAATGTTCGTCTTTTAATTTTGTTATAATTCTTAGTTAGTGTTTATTAAAAACAAATAGTTGTGAATGTTTATATTGGAAGTGGAAGTTTATAATTTATAAATATCTTTAGAAAGAGTAAATATCAAGTTTATTGGCGATTCTTATCTGTAAAAGCGACATTCCGAATCGGTGGTAGTCTTGGAAAATGTATTGTCCTAAACACTAGCTGTATTTCCACAAAAAACTTTAGACAAGGTTTATCTGTAAGCGCGGGTTCTCTTTAATCTGGTTTTGTCGTATTTCACATAGACAACTATTAAAGTGACAGATCCCTTGTTTAGACTGTGTTTAAATTGTTTTGTGGTAATATACCATAGAAGTGTACATGAATAAAAAAGTTATTGAGTGGAGAGTACTAAAATATTTAAATGTTTTACATACTATCATCTATCTAAACACTTTCATTTTCACACATCACACGCTCAAGCACATAGGCTCCTCAGCCAATGGAGGCACCATGTTTGTGCGCACTCCGTCTCACTCCAATTACTTAGCCTCGTGGTCGGGAGCATCGCTGAATTCTATCACACTTTCACCGATTTGTGAGTGCTTTCGCGTCTTGTACAGCGATGTTACCTGCTGGGGTATTGTTTTAGATGGATTCACTTGGGTATTGTTTGTTAGTGTGGAGTTTGTAGAAGCTGGGGTATGGCATATGGAATATGGATATGGCAATTGGTAGGATCGATTGTGATTTAAATGTTGTAAGCAATCATGAGATGTCCAAGTTCTTGTAAATCTTATTTTTAAGTTAAGAAAGTTATTCGTGCATTAATAAGCTAGATTGTAACAAGATACTAAATATCTTACGAGGCAGGTAATAAAGGTCGTAAAATACGTATCTTTTACGTGAGCTGAAACTATGTTCTTTTCTATTAGTTGCATGAACAGTGTTTGATTAGTTAGCTCTGTAGTTAGTTGTTTATTTACTTTAAGAACGTCATCCATAACAAGGTTAAACATGCATTGTTTACAAAAAATACGAGCCCGCGTTGCTGACTGTACGTAGCACGTAGTAATCAAGGCGGCTTTGTGTTCACAGTAGTGGGGTTTCGCTTGTGGCTTTCCGTTCGTCAGTTTGTAGCTTGAAACGCTTTTGATCTAGTTGATGTTTTAAAGCATGAATGCGCTTTGTGAGGTCGGGATTCTTCTTTATAAACGGACAAGTTATTCGGGCTAATTATGCAGATTTTACGGGCTTTGCTGAGAATAATGACGCTTGTGTGCTCTTCGTTCGCAGCGATTTGTATGCTTTGAAAGAAGTAGGATAGTACTTTTGATGCAGATTAAATCAAAATCCCCGTCATTTTAAAATTTGGATCTTTTTCTTTTCGAAAAGGTTTTGAGGCATATAAATATAATATATTTTTAAATACGAATTCCTTGCCAGTTGGTAACATAATAACACAATTTCGTGATTAGAATGAAATCCTAGAAGGAAGCGGGCGTTACACGCACAGTTTTGGATGTGTGACAAAAACAAAAAGATGGCAGCACAGGAAACGGTAAATTTAGATTTGTTTTTACGGCGGCTAAGTTGGACGACGAGCGATGGGCGGTGAGATTATGTGACTGAAAATTGTGTGCTAACCGATTGATATATTGAGTTCAGTGCCTTCTGTTTCGGGTGTGTTTATACCCTTTGTTATTCCCCAGGATTATATCTTCTGTTCGACTTAAATGGTCTCGATGGCATTCGGGGATAATTTATTTATCTAGGATGGAATGTTCTGCTCGTTATGTTGATGAGTGATTGAAATTGTTTGTGTTATGTATGATATGCATAACTTAAGCTAATTTGGATATTCATTCAGTAATGAACATCTTGGTGCGATGTTTTAGGTACTTTGCAATGTTTATGAACGTTTTGCTCCGATGAAATGTAACAATATAAGAAGTAAATGTTTTATATTTGGAGTCCATAAAAAAATAAGTGCTAGGCACTTGAAGTCTTGAATCTGATAAGACAAGAGTAATTTAGTCAGGTATTCAGGTTTATACTCAATGGAATAATCCTCACTCGGTTTGATAGCGCACTAAACCGTAGCCTTGGGTAAAATAGAACACCACCGTGTTTATTTGTTGTGCTGACTTTGATGTGTAGTTATATATAACTGTGGGCATGTGTGATGCTTGGATGCGTGTGCTGATATTATCGTCTATCTATAGGAGTATAGGTTAGAGATGTTAACTTTTCAATGACAACTATCGAGAACTCTAAGATCGGGCGGTTCTAAAACAGCAAAAGAAACATCATAGTATTAGGTTCTATCTGTCTTGGTACTAACCTGGCTTAGTTTAAATACATCGAGATTTAATTAAATATATTCCTCTCAAAAATAATTGCTTGATAACAAATTACAATCTTAATAATATAAGCGACTTATTGAATTCGTATAAAGATAAATCAACGGAGAATTTCACACTGAAAATCGTCTTCCTCAACGCGTTGAAGATTCCACGCATATCTCGTAAACGTTTCAATTAATACGCTAACATAATTATAGCTATCGATACATCGTTTCGTACGAGCGAGCACGGCAACGTTGCACATACACACGCAGGCTACGCGGTCATAGTAAAAAAATGCGAACAGTAAGACAACTGCTTCATAGTTAAAATACCTATAATTACCTTCGCACTAATAACGCAATAGAGTTGTTACTTTGTATCTATAACTTGTCATTAGCAACAGCGCGGTTGTTGCACGAAGACGTTTGTGCTCTCTTTGAAGAGGGAATGCGCTGCTAAAAACACTGCGACGACTACTTTTGAGTCTCGTCGATGTTCTTGTTTGTGCGGGTGATCCATTTTGAACGTTTTACTGATAGTATCCGTACTGTTCGTATATATTTACTGTGGCACGATTGAAGGGTGAAAATGTGCGATATTGCCTAACGTAGTGCGCACACTTTGCAGTTCCTTTAACGATCGTAATTGTGAAGATTGCAATGTAGTTAGTGGCGATAGATTATTGGTCCTTCTAAGGGTCTACCCTTATTATAGCTACGAAGAAAATATGTTCACTAAACTTGAATGGAATGTGGTGATAAATTATACGATGT
Source organism: Colias philodice (assembly GCF_061535455.1). Lineage (NCBI taxonomy): Eukaryota > Metazoa > Arthropoda > Insecta > Lepidoptera > Pieridae > Colias > Colias philodice. The sequence continues at coordinate 1,329,737 of NC_143090.1, forward strand.
TGTTATTTATTTGGAGCTCGTTTTGTGTGTCTACTTTGTACAGATATTTATTAATTAATATTATTAAAGCTGGCTTATAAAATGTGTCCAAATTTGTCCATTCCATAAATTAGCGTCGTATAACCATCTTTTCGCAATCTCTTTTAACTCCTTTAAAACAGTTTATCCCATTTCCCTGTTACAAAATGGATAATTCGACTCGTTAAATCTAGCTTAAATTACTACAATTGTTTAATCAACCAGAAACTTTAGCCGACCTACTTTATCTGTCTTTCTATTTAACTTGTGCCCTACAAGGGGAATTACCATGTTCTCCTATAGGGCTATAATAGCAGTATTACGTCCAGTGTGGGTATGTGATGACGCTAGATAACCCAGCGTTGTTATTTTTTCACACGGCAAAGAATACTGCTTAAGATATGAATTAATGATTGAATGACAAAACCAATACAAAGGAAACAATACAAAAGGACTCAAACAATACATTTACGCACAGAAGGTAACCTAATTGGTAAAAAACCATCCCTTCCATGCATCCTTAGATACTCTTTAGGCAACTGTACCAAGACATCATGGTACAGGGGCAGATCTTACATTTCAAGAATTCGAATTTAAACACGTAAATTACATTTCTTTTCTCGAGTGCTTCTTAAGACGCCAAAGTCTGAAGGGCCGTCGGTTCGCAGCCGGGCAATGTGGGTCAAGCGATCTAGACGTAACTGGATATATTGGCTCTTGAGAAATTCTCACCTGGCCTGGCGACCGTGAAATTTTTCCTTAACCTTTTTGGAATATTCCAGATTTTTACGCGTACCTTTGAAATTTTTCAGATCTTGTAATAAAATTCTTAACTGATGATGTAAAGTTGTGTTGATGTATTTGTATGCATGTTGGTTTGTTTTCCTATCGGCATGCATGCGGCAATTTTGTATTTTTCGAATGTGACGCATTTCTTAAGTATTAAAAGTTCTGATTAATCATATTATGATGGCGTTATTAAGGCCAGCCCAATGTCCAAAAAATTATAATGATGTTATTCACATTAGGTACTTATACAGTATACGTAATGTGATTACAGGATCGGTTAAGGAAAATATCTAGACAAAACACGAATCATGCTCTTACTCTAAACTTACAAAGGCCAATGATGATGATCAACGTTAAAATTCATCATCCATCCATTTTATATCCATTCGCTATCATACATTATTAGTCCGGGATACATCGCCCATTTTTGCAAGTGATTACTATCAAGCTAATTTTTCGTGAGTAGCTTTATTTTGATGAGATGCCCAATAATTTCATGTACGAAACTCTCGATTGTGGTAGCTTACAGAGGTAACAAGGATAAAAATTTTTGATTTGACGGTTCTCAAATATTTATTACGCAATTTGTAGGACAATATGTCTGTTGAATTATATAAGTATTAAATAAGTGAAAATAAAAAAATCAGCTGGTTAGTAATCATTTATGATGACTTCGTTATCGATACACATTGGAAAGGGGGACTCTTTGATCAAACCATAGATTTTGTAGGACAAATATTTTTTCGAATAATTTAGATAATTATCTTGAGATTGAACAAAAAAAAACATTCAGTTAGTAATTAATATTTGAGAACCATCAAATCAAAATATTTTATCCTTGTTTCCTCTGGTAGCTACCACAATCGAGAGTTTTGTACATGAAATTATTGGGCATCTCATCAAAATAAAGCTACTCACGAAAAATTAGCTTGATAGTAATCACTTGCAAAAATGGGCGATGTATCCCGGACTATATCTAATTAGAAAGTTTTAAAGATTTATAAAATGTACTTTTATAGAAATGTGCTTTAAGTTCAAAGACTTCATAAATGCAAAAGCGTGTGCAAGTGTTGATAACGCGCGCACCATGTGTTTAATGACGTCATAATTACACTGTCACCTACATACATTGTAACATATGTCATACATATGACTGGAGTCTTACTTAACGTATTAATTAATTGGTAAAGTCGTATGCACTATGCATAACCGTATTAAGCTTTTATATAATAAAAGTAAAACTACCTTGTCGCCCGCGTTTTATAAAACGTAACAAATGACATACTAAAAATTTCCTCTATCGATTTTAATGAACCGCATCAAAATCCATCGCGTAGTTTTAAAGATATAAGCATACAGACACACAGACGGTGCGTCGGAAAGCGACTTTGTTTTATATACCATATTATTATGTAGTGAAGCTGAGCTAAGACCTTGTATGAAATTATACTTTTTGTATAAAAAACTTTATGAATGAACATCTATTTTAATCCTATACGCTCAGTTCGTTTTCCGGTGCCAAATATCTGCTCTAATGTTGTATTATCTCTGGATTTAGCTGGAATATTGAGCGAACTGTTTTCAGAAAATAACAATCCTCTTAAATGATATATGTTACAAACAAGAATAAACGCCCTGATTCTACGTTGTTGTTTAAAATCGTGCATAATATATCATGAGATGATAATTTAAGAATATTGGGCAATTATTCTAAATCATGAAAATACTTCTCATTGCTTATATTTTAAGCCAATAAACGAACACATTATTCGTTTAAATGCAGCCATAAACACTAATAGTACTTATTACGGAAGGTAATATTCGTCTGACTCATTATTTTAATGTGGGTAAAGTGAAAAATTGTCCCACACTAGTACATGTAGTTATTTATTAGTTGGCACTCCGCCATCTTATACGGTTCAAGTTAAAAATATCTTAACGATATGGATCTATTTCACGTCAAGGTTACATGGATGCATGGGATTCTATGAGCATTTAGATTGATGGATAGTCTATATTTTAGATTATCCCTTTGGATTGGTAGCTCAAGTAAATCAATCTTATACAAACGAATATCGAGTCTATATTTACCAATACAAAAGATAATCAAGTTAAAATTACCGTACTTGGTTCGTTGACTATGTTACTGAAGCATTATAAAAACTATCTTTCACATACTCGTCTAAATATGAGTGCAATTATATTCATAAATCACATGTTACCATAAACTTTTTCACACTCCTCGATCACTGTTATTATTTTCAATCGGTTGTTATAAATATTCTTGCTCCAGTTTTTTACTGTAATGGTTTATACAACCCACCAGTTTGTTTAAATCGGAATGAGTTATGTTTACGGCTGGAGTAGCTCTCGTAAATATGTACTAGGTTATCTGCAATATTTCAGGTCTAATTCATGAGTACTAATAATAAATTAGGCATGTGCATTGAACTCGCCTAAGTCTATAAACATTTTCGATATAATATTATGATCAGTAATTATTATTTCGTATTCTCCGATGCGAAGAATTGTATCGCTGTTATGTCTCTAGTGTAATGAATTATTCAGTATAGATTTAATGCATCATAAAATTACTTATTAAATTTTTACATTAGTTTCTAAGTGATATAATCGGAACTTTCAACGTTGAGTTAGAAAGGTTCATTTATCATTACTCACGCTTGTTGTAGTCAAGAATCACATAATTTCTCTTACGAAATGTATTTTTTGTCTTGTGTAATATTTAATTAATATTTATAACGATAAATAGTTTTATTAATTGTTACATAACGAATTAACTATCACTCAAAATACAATATTCATGCCAAACGCGATTATATCCAATTATTCGTAACTAACGCAACTGCTAATTACATTTTCCACATTCCTCCAGACTTATTTACATAAAGTGAACGATAACAAACTACACAATGAGTAACAAGTGAAAACAATTCGATATACTCCCTCTAATTGATCCGCTGGAAACGAAAATGAATCGCGACTACTACAGAGTGATGTACAGTAGCAGGAACTCGAACCGTCCCGTAGCCAATACTCGCGATGTTCTCGACAACGAGACGGAGTTCAACGCGAATCAGTTCAAACTTTACGACGATTTTACCACTGATCTGCGTATAAACTTTAATTCCATAAGAAATTTTCACGAAGTCATGAGACATGAGAGACGCAGGGGTGATCCCGACGACTCCGGCGTCGATCTTGAGAATGGGAACCCGCTGGATTATGTCACGTCCAATGATAGCGATTTGGTAAGTCGACGTACAGCGATAGTTATCATCCATCTCGTTTTAATTTATGTTAACATGAAACTTACAGTGCGGTTGCTTGTAAATGTAATCATTTGAATTCAGCGTTGCATTTCGATTGAATCTTTGTTTCATGTAGATTTATTGCAGTGGATACCGGATACCTCGCTCTATTGTTGCATGACGCCATCCGCCGGCAATTGTGCATTTCTTGCGAGCTGTTCTTGTTAAGTGACCAATATAAACTCCACATACGAATTGTCTTATAACTGTAGTGGACAGAGATAAAACGTTAAATTGCTAATGGTCCGACCACCCTACTTTCATGTAGCGTCAAGTATTGATAATACTATAACAATTTATAAAATGAATAGTCATTGTCGTCATAAAGCTTTTACAACTGTAGAAATTCACTTTTTTTCCGAGTTATTGACACAACAAAATTTATTCACTTACATGATTCACATTCGACACAACGTACATGTAGAATATGCGTTTATACCGTTATTGTATACGTAATTGACTTGATAAATGCGCGGCGTGTGTAATTGGCATATTGTGTGCGTATACATCACTATTAGCAAAATTATTTAAAAAAAAAGCTTCTTGGTTAACTTAAGAACTACTGTTCTAGTACTATTTGAACATAAACATGTAACCAAAAATTTTAATTATTATTTTACGGGCTCGGTAAACCCGGCTGCCCTTGACCAAGTGTAACTTTGTATTTTTGGTCCGATTTAGCTGCAAAGCCGATTACCTTATTGGAGACAAATATTTGCCTTGGCCTGTCGTAGCAAATTACTTATGCAAAATCTATAAGTACAGTGTTTATATTTTATTATTTTTGTTTCAGTTGGAGAACGAAGTTATGGTAGATCCTTGGAGCAGTATGGACTCATCTAATTCGCCATTAACTGATTCCGGACCATCCGCTAGTGACGACTGCACACCTTCAACGTCGAGTGAAACACGGAAACCTCTCAGTGCGTCATCCCCTGTGACGTCGGACACGCGCCGCATTCCGGACCCAAAAGACACCAAACCAAGCCAAGCAAGAAATAAAGTTACGACGAACGTAGACAAAGCGCGGGTCCGCGATTTTACGCTAGACTTAGATACACTAGAGCCTGACGCTATCCCACGCCGTTCGCGTTTCCTCGACGAAGATTTTCAACTTCATTCCAAGACTAATATAGAATGCCGAATTCCTAAACCGCATTTTCTCGATCACTCACCCTCGCCTGATGAATTCGATGAACGAAGTGATATAACGAATCCCAACTTTCTAGAAGACGACGACGATGACAGTCAAGCACAAAAGAAAAGTGGGGCACTTCCAAAAAGACAAACGAAAACGCAGTCTTCCTTGTATTCTTCAGATGAAAAACCACATAGGACAAGTTATCGAAGCACCTTACATTACGGGTTGGAGAGTGCAGCTAGATCGAGTGAACGGCATAAAAGAGCCTCTCAACTTTACACAGGGACCTGGCCAGGAGAACGCGACGTCTGGACAGGTCATGATTCATCGAGCGTTCGAAGTTTCTCCAGTAACGGATCCAGCGATTATCCACGGCCATCGTCCAACTTAGAAAACAAAATGGAGTGCGTGTGCTCCTTAATATCCCTGCTCAGTTTATCTCCTGAAAATAACGCTGATTTGAGCGGCCCGTTACTTGATATGAGTCGTTCCGTTGAAAGTTGTATAGCCATGCGACAAGCTGGCTGTATACCGTTATTAGTTCAATTAATACATTCAAAAGTCGCTAGAGAAACAAGAGATCGCGCTGCAAAAGCGCTTCGAAATATCATTCACACGCAAACAGACGACAAAGCAGGGAGACGAGAAGCGCGAGTATGGCGGCTGTTGGAGCAAGTTAGAGAATATTGTTACGTCTTAGAAGACATTGTTGAATCTAGGAAAGAGGGAAAAGAAGCGATGGAAGATGATACAACGAAACATCCAAGTCAAAGTGTCGCTGCCTTGATGAAATTGTCATTTGATGAAGAGCATAGACACGTGGTGTGCCAACTAGGTGGCTTACAAGCGTTAGCAGCGCTAGTGAGCGGTGATCAAGCAGCACATGGAAGCAGAACTGATGACAGCACATGTTTAACCATGAGAAAGTATGCAGGCATGACACTTACGAATTTAACGTTTGGAGACGGAAATAACAAGTCCTTATTGTGTTCATTCAAAGAATTCATGATGGCGCTGGTCGAACAATTAGAATCGCCAAACGACGACATGCGGCAGGTCAGTATATCGATTATATTTATTTCATTAATATATGTATATTTAATTCATATTGGTAAATAGGTTTGATAATATAATTTTATTTTTAATTTCAGGTAACTGCAGCCGTCCTCAGAAATCTATCGTGGCGTGCAGACACTAACAGTAAACAAGTTCTAAGAGAAGTCGGCGCAGTGAAAGGTCTCACAAAAGCCGCGATGACTTGTCAGAAGGAAGCTACGCTCAAATCTGTTCTTTCCGCGTTGTGGAACCTCACGGCGCACTGTTCTATGAACAAAGTTGCTTTATGTTCTGTCGACGGAGCTCTAGGCTTCCTCGTTGATATGCTTAGTTATAACTCCCCCACCAAGACCTTAGCGATAGTCGAGAACGCAGGTGGTATCATGCGGAATGTGTCAAGTCACATTGCCGTTCGAGAAGATTACAGACAAATTCTCCGCGAGAGAAATTGTTTAAGTGTCCTTCTACAGCACCTGAAGTCGCCGAGTTTGACTGTAGTTAGCAACTCCTGTGGTACTTTATGGAATCTATCTGCGAGATGCCCTCAGGACCAACAATTTCTATGGGACCACGGGGCAGTGCCGATGCTTCGAAGCCTAATACATTCCAAACATAAAATGATAGCCATGGGATCAAGTGCTGCCCTCAAAAATCTTTTGAATTCGAAACCTGGCAAAACGCACATCATTTCTCTAGACACGACAGCGAGAAATATGAACTTACCGGCATTGCCTACCCTCGGTGCTAGAAAACAAAAAGCACTGGAACAAGAATTAGACCAAAATTTAGCTGAAACATGCGACAACATCGAACCTGCAACTTCTCCTATGACAAGTAATAGGGAAGAGAAGAATCTTTTTGTAGCGACCGAGAGGCAAATCGCTATGAATCTAGAAAGACATAGAATGACATCTAGTTCACCTTTAATGGGTTCTTTAGCGTCACAAATATCATTAAGTCATAGTGCGCATCTTGCAAGTTATCTAAGTTGCAGCAATACTTTATTAAAAGGAGCTTTGATATCTCGTTCAGCGACTGGAGGCAGTTCGAGCAACGTTAATAGATCAGATAGCAAAGACTCCGTAACGAGTACACATTCTGACTCAGTTTTCGAAAGGGTTATGCGTACGGGAAAGGTGCCTGTACCGACGCCGAGAAATAAAGATCTAATGAAAGTGGACAGCGCAGATGGTTTGAAAAACTCGAAAACACTAGCAAAGACTCCTACTTACCTGAGATACGCCAATCAACCGCCCATCCCGCCTCCGCGCAGTACGACGGACATGAGAACAAATTATACAGAATCTGGTTATGACGTCGACCAAGATTCTTGCGACCAACCGATAGATTTTAGTAGAAAGTACTCAGAGACGAAGAATGAATCTGAGCCCGTCGAGAAAGTTGAAGGCAAAAAGTATACAAAGAAAGAAAACGCAAACACATTTGGCGATTATCAGGAGACGGATCTCGATCAACCAACTGACTACTCCCTTCGTTATGCTGAACACCAGTCAGAAACTGGATCAGATATATCAGAGCCTCCAGGACCGTCAATAAACGAAGACACTATAAAACACTTCGCAACTGAAGGCACGCCATACGAAACGCCTATAATCTTTTCCACGGCAACTTCTATGTCCGATTTACGCATTATTGGTAAGGACGGAAAACCCAAAACATCGAACGTAAAAGAGCATCCTGAAGCGATGACACATTCTGATGAAAAAGACACGTGTTCCATAGAGGAGCCGCCGGGCCACGATAACGATAGGGCGATTTCAACGCCGCAAACATCTGTACCAGTTGTGGAGAAACAAGAGATATTTGATACTAAATTTAGTTCAGGAATGATCAGTCCTGAAAAGCCCGTGAACTACTGTGATGAAGGCACGCCCGGTTATTTCTCCAGAGTTAGTTCTTTGAGTAGTTTAGGAGAGCCGACGGAGGAAGACTGTTTGGCCAAGAAGAATGCTCAAGCAACTATCAATGTGGATCCAACGCCGGAAGATCTTAGTACGAGCACACCTGGAAAAGATAAAGAAGGTGAGGTTTAAATCTAGTAACATTTTTGATTAGTGTGATAGAATAAATATATTTTTTTTCCAATTGCATAATATTTTTACATAAATGTTAAAAATAAATTATAAATAATTTGGAAAATCCAAAAATTGCACGCCTCATAATTTTTTTTTAATAAATATTTATTAATTATTATTTTTGTTTATTTAATAACAATTTAACCACATCGAATCAGACCCTGAAAAATGAAAGGGTTCTATTCCTGAGCATACTCAAGCGTAAGAGAAAAAAAAAGACTCGATTAGTAAAGTATTTCGGTCGCTATCGTGTTAACAAGAAAAAGGATCCGCACATACAGACACACGGACGTCCAAGACAGAACTTTTTTAAACTGTTTTTTAACTAGTTTAAATAACAAAAATGACATCAAAAATATCATGAACGTTAAAAATAGTGTTTTTTCTTAATATGTGTGTGTATGTATTATCTTACAAGTGCAATGTATGATACATAAAGACATTTTAAGTTTGAAAAATCAGATGTTTTGCGCGAAGTGACAGTAGTACCCACCTCAACGCTTCGCTTATGAGGCGTGCAATAATCATTTCAATTTTAACAACTTTGGAAAAAATCATATTTGTATACTTAGCTATTGGAATTATTTTTAAGGCTATTTATTTCGATCATATTGACCTGTGTCTCATGCAAAACAATACAAAGACATATTTCATCCCCAAATTCCAGGTTCAAAAGCGGTAACATTCGCAACGGACCCCGTACAAGAGGTACAAGACGCGTCGGGCATGACGTCCGCCCGCACGGGCTCCCCGCAGCGCTTCATAGAGGACACGCCGCTCATGTTCTCGCGCTCGAGCTCGCTCGGCTCGCTGCCCGAGTGCGAGCAGCAGGACGACCAGGGATCCGTCGTGTCGGAAGTCAGGTGAGTGCCAGCTACATATTTCGGGCCAATTTTTCACACACGGCACGATCTGATCCCATACTAAGCTTTCGCTTGTCAATGGAAACCAGATGGCTGATAATTTTTTAGAAATTTTTTAGTAGTCTATACACTCGTTGAAGAGCTTTTAAATTTACGTTCAAAACAGGTTAATTCTGTACCAGGTACCAAATATAATAAACTTTCAGTACTGCGTGATAACTAGAATTAAAATAGTACATAGTTTTTTGCCTTAATCTTACTTTAATTTGTTAAACATAGTTCCAAGAACTCGTCCTGGTACCATCTACATCGAGCTACGTTGTCGTATGCATCGTATTTTAAAACCTATTTCTCGGTATCTCAGATAAAAGAAAATTACTCCTTCCTTGCATATACTGCAGTCCGTTACATAAGATTGGTACCCAGATTTTACTCATTGATGGTGTTTATGAAATATCTATTACTATGCTCCTCAACTACAAAAAAAGTCTTATTTACGCAGCTATGTTCTTCTACATATAATATTTTATGACTTTCCAGTCGACTAACGTCCGGTTGCATATCGCCGAGCGAAATCCCGGATTCTCCGGGACAAAGTGTACCTTTGTCTCCACGCTCGCGTCACCGCCCCGAACCAGTTACAGAGCCGCATACGCCTCCACGTGAGTAAAGTAGCTTTAGAAATAATTCAGAATATGAAACGGGGATAATGTATATAACGAGTAAATCATATAACCATTTAAAAGAATAATTTTTATTCAAGCTAAGTTTTAGCCATGACACATTTCAGTACTTGTTTACGGATATGTAATCAAAAAATATTTTAATAAATGCTCGAATGCTTTTTGTTCAAAAAAAAACTGTATTAAAAAAAGTCACTTAAACTATTCCCTACAATAGATTAAGATTCCATTACGCATTGTTTTTGAAGTGAAACTTCTTTAGGCGCGTTGAGGGAATTTCAGGGTCTTTGAATCTTGCCAAAGAAGTTTCACTCCTGACACCTGTGCTCGGCACACACGCTCTTTTTTTAGTGAGCATCACAACATTTACAGCAATAATAATTTATCCCCACAGCGGAAGACCGGCAAGTGTCAGTGTTCGAGGAGCGAGTGTCGCAGTTCGTGGTCGAGAACACTCCCGCGCATTTCTCGCGGAACACGAGCCTCTCCAGTCTGACCATCAACGATGAGCCTAATAAAGTATGTATTTATTAGTAGAAGTAACTCGTGGTTCAATAGTTTGGTCAGGGAGTTGAGTGATATACAGATGTTTTTGTGTTTATTGTAAGACATAACTTGTATATTTTGGCCAATAAATAATTGATGTACTGTAGTAACTTGTCCAAACTTAGTAATCCTGTTAGTTTGCGTTGAATCGGAACGAATGCGTAGCCATTGTGTCTTGATTCTCAAATGTTGTTTATTTACTACCCTCACTTTGTTAATTAATATTATGACTGTCCAGAATTTGAAAATTGACTCCACCGGTTTTCATCATTTAAAAAAAGGATCGATTAAAACTAACTAACCTATTTTTTTTTTACAATTTTAGCCGTTGGCTGACACGTCGAATCCCGAACTGGACACGTCACCGGGTGCCGAGGTGGAAGAGTTCGAACATGACAGGTGCGTTTTGTTTATTTATTTATATTGTCTTACATTTTATTATAATTTCTTATATAATGATATCATATGTGTTTATTATTACGTTAAAAATATTGTTAAAGAAATTTAAACTATAATTTCAATAATTCTTTGTATTTTCAGGGATCCTGGTCCGTTGCCGGATGCCAATGACCTAAATAAACCGATGAAAGGTAAGAATTTTTTTATATTTTTTTTGGACGCAACAAATCCATATTTTTTCTTTCCTCGTCACAAGCATGGACACATTTTTATCATAACATAGACAGATCTCTAGTAGCATAATTTTTTCTTGTATGGAACAATTTCAATTCGCATATTATTTTATAAGCGAAACCAGCTATATTATTAGCAAACCTGGTTTGCTCGGTTGTATTATAAACGAACTGGTCATATTGTAAATTATACTGGTTATAAATCGAAACGTATATTAGAAGTAATTCTGCAGACACGTCGCTGTCAGCGGAGTTGTCCCGGGTATACTGACCGTCAGCACATTATATGTCTCCCACACATACACATGTATCATATCTCTATAATCATGTATCACGTGCCCGCAGACACGTCGCTGTCCCTGAATATACGTTAGATCTCTTTCAACCTGTGTTCGTCCACTGTTGGACGTAGGTCTCACCCATGGCACGCCACTTACGTTAGATACTAATCCTACTAATATTATAAATGCGAAAGTTTGTAAGTATGGATGTTTGTTACTCTTTCATGCAAATACTACTGAACCGATTACAATGAAATTTATGCAAATACTACTGAACCGATTACAATTAAATTTAGCACACATATAGAAGGTAACTTGGATTAACACATAGGGTAGGTTTTATCCCGGAAATCCCACGGGAACGGGAACTATGCGGGTTTTCTTTTGAAAACGCGGGCGAAGCCGCGGGCGGAAATCTAGTAATTTATAATATCAACTTAGTTATAACGCACCCATCTCCCGCAGACACGCCGCAGTCGGCGGAGTCCCCGCGCGTGTACTGCACGGAGGACACGCCGGCGCCCCGCTCGCCCTCCGCCCTCTCGGCCCTTTCGGCCCTCTCCGCGCTGTCGGCGGAGCGCCCAGTGCGGGACTCTAGTGACAGCTCCAGCGACGGGGAGCTGCTCGCCGAGTGCATACAGAAGGGCATCGCGCAGGTATATATGACCCGTATCTTTGGAAGATTTCCCAACTATTAAAAAAAAGGTAAGTATAATATATGACCCGGTCGCGGAAGGATTCGACACGATACCCGTGGTCCCATCGTTAAAGCGGCTCGACGGAACCCAGTGGGGTTTTTGTCGGTAAGAATCCGACATAACCCACGGCTTCTTCCCCGGAGGCAGTGGGTATCTTTGCAAGATTTCCCCACTTTAAAAAACAAGGTTTATATAGCCACTATAGCGTGTGTGCCGAGCACACGTGTCAAAAGTGAAACTCCCTCGGCAAGATTCAAAGATACCAAAACGTCGCCTTACTCCATGACGTGACCTTGAAATTTTACTCTCAACGCGCCAAAAGTTTCACTTAAAAAGGGGCTTTTAAAATACCTATATTAATCTTGCATAGATACCCTCATTGTATAGATACAAATACCCCCGGCTCCCAATGTGGGCCACGGGTTATATCGAATTTCTACCACTTTCACTTTCTACTACAACAAATTCCGCGTACGGTGGAGCTCTGAAACGATAATATCATCAGGTCATTAAAAGGCCGACGATTTCCACATAACATCAGATGCCCCACCTGCCCCTTTGCTTGCTCTAACATAAAAAAAAGTTGTATTTTCTTAGTTTATAGTTAAATTCCCACTCTGTTTAGGGTCGTTGCTACTCACATCGACTTCAGAGCGAAAACTACTAATATTGTCGGCTGAATAATTTATTTGTACCTATAATAATTATTAAAAATGAATAAAAAAAAATACAATTAATTTAAAATTATTTCAGGTGGTGAAAAACAAAGGACCGCCATCCGAGGTGTCGTCCGTTAATATGCACACCACTCGTGACGAGGTTTACGTAAGTTCTACTTATATTAAATATCTAAAAAAAAAACTTCTGTAACGTATCTGAAATTAAAATATTTTTGTACAAAAAACAGTACTTGCTAAAAATGTGCACTATGCAGATATTTGAAACTAGTTTATATATATTTTTAATCAATATTCAAACACATAAACAGTTTACAGTACCTAATAATTCTGTATTTATTACAGCATTCGCTGCCATCGTACCTGCGTTCGTCCACAGAGACGGTCATGATGTCGCACGACCTGACAAGGACTATTCGTGATAGGTATGTAGAGATTGTCTAATCTAAAAATGAACGCCCCTCCACTGTGTTTACGCTCACATTCAAAGTACGTGTATAGACGCAATACACACAAATTGGTCTGCCTCATTGGTCGTTCAGTCCTCCAGTCCCGTCCATGCCCGAACGACAGGACCAGTTGGCCAACTAGTGCATAAATGACGCGATGCACGACAGAACGGACGTGTCATTCCGTACATAGCGCGCTCTCCCCGCCATACAATGCTAGGCACCTGAACTGATCGCCCGATTAGTTGACAAATCAGTGCGCGAGACAGTCAAAGTTTGCAGTAGAATCGCCGCGCGCACACATATAAAGTGGTTCAATAATTATTTGTCCTCACACATTGAAACAATTAAGTTTAGTGGAGGGGCGTTCATTTTTAGATTAGACAATCTCTACATATGTTCTGTGTGTTTATAATTTCTTATTGATTATGTAGAGTTAATTTTTGCAACGAATATTGAAATAAACACTCATAAATTCGATTTTTTTTTTGTAAAATTTTTATTTATCAAAATTTTATTTATCTATTATTTTATTATTAATTCCATCGATACTACGAAGAAAAATACAGAGACTTTTAAGCTTTTATTTATTATAAATATGTATAACTAGGTTTTTTATAATAGTGACAATCGGTCTTTTCTATCTCGCCAACGAATCACATAATATTCAATCACCTAATTAACAACTAATAAAAAAAAGACGTGTAGCACTCGGGGAAAGCTATTGCATGCAATGCCTTCAAGCCACACCTCCGCGCCCGTCCCCGTGGGGAGCGTGAGGTTTTCGTTACGGAATTTCTCGATTCGGTCCCGGCGCTCAAGGCCCGCGATAGAAGCTATGCAATAGCTTAATAATTATAATTTAATTTGTTATTATTCCAGCGTAAGTCCAGGTTGTCCCCCGCCCCTGCCCCCCAAGATGGCGCCCAACGCACCGCCGCGACCGCCCGCACACAGCGCACAAGCTATTGACGGTCAGTTATATTTTATTTATTGTTATGGTAACGAGATTAAGCAATACATAGAGAAGATCAGAATTTTAATGTAACTTTGACTAGGTTAAGTAAAACAATAGAAGTGTTACATTTTACGAAATAACGACAGGTTTATAGAATTATTATAAATTATAATTTGATATAAAAAATAACAATATAATGTATAATGTAATAATATAATGTATAATAAATAATACACATTCATAAGTTCCGTTTTGTTTTTTGAAGTGAAACTTTTTTATCGGGGTTGGAAAAAAATTTAGTGTAACATTTTTTCGTTACGCGTGACATTTTTCCGTTACGCGCCATCTTTTTCTTATCCCTACCACGCGTGATTCGACGTATTTCTGTAAAGGTGCATATAGTAAATAATTTTTTGAAAAATAACGTCATAAAGAAGTTTCACTTCTTACGTGTGTACAATAGTACACGCACACATTTTTATTTTTTTTCATTATATTCATGTTGATGACTTAATTTGAATTAAGTTTGACTTAACCTGAATATTCCAAGAATGATTTCAATTCATTTATTTTGTCGATTATTTATGATTTCTATCATTTTTTTACAGAACACCGAGACGACATACCTCACGACAAGCCAATAAGCGTGCTCCGCAGCAAACCAAAGCTGCCCGCAACTTCCAACCTCGCGCGAAACGATTCCCTCAGTTCACTCAGTTTAGATTCCTTCGGCTCCACGGATAGAGAAATATTCGAAGAAACCGTCAAAGCTGGACTCTCCAGTGTCAACCCAAGAGCACAATACACACTGGACAACAAGGAAAAAGCGCATTCCGTTGAAAGACCCTCAGAATTCTCGCGACATTCCAGACACCACAAATCGTTGGATAGAAGCGACAAGATTGCTCATAATAAGTCGAAGGTCAAAGATCCGGAATTTGAGAGGAACCTCGCTTCTGGTGTGTACAGCATCAAGCAGTCGAGTAAAGTAAAGAGATTGGACCAGGAGCTCGCGATGAATAGATCGCCGTACTTTGGAGAAAGCTCTGGATTAACGCGGCAAAGGCTCTCCAGGTATTACGATGAAGGACCACCAAGCTTACCCGCCAGGATGGATGACAGAAGATTGGATAGAAGTAATTCTCTAAGTTCATTAAGTAACGATTCCTTCGGTTCCACTGATAAGGAAGTGTTCGAGAGATGCGTGCGCATGGGCATGGCGAAACCGACCAAGAAACGTGACGAAAAACTGCGCGTGCGCAGCGACGATCGCCTCGAAGTGCGCGAATCTCGACGTAGAGTAAAGAAAGAGAAGACACAAGGCGCGTTGGATAAAATGGTCGGAGAGGAGTATTCTAAAGATCGCGCTATTTTAGAAGAAGTCATCGCTCGAGGTGCGGGAGAGTTAAAAGGAAAGGACAGTCAGAGTCAAAGTCCGGGGCAGAGTCAGAATCAGTCAAAAAACGTCCCGGCGCCGTCTGCGGTTCTCGCGGCCGCAGGCGCGCGCGCACACACCGCGCGAGACACTGGCTCTGACGAAAGTGATGTGATTCCCAAGCACAACGAGCTGCCCACGATAGACTCGGGAAATACCACCGTGGAGTCGATAGAGTGCGACATGGACCGCTCTAACGAGTGCCTCGCGCCCAACACTGTCGACACAACCATAGAGACGGAGAAGGACGAGCTGAACCGCTCTAACGAGTCGTACGCAGATGTGCTCGATGGCTCTTGGAGCGATGAATCGCACAAAGAGTACGATACGAGCACGCTCACACGCAAGAACCGGCGTCAATTCGAGTGGACGGACATCAAGTGCGACGGGGACAAACATGAGGAAATGTCCAAGCATGATACGTGGAACGATAACACGTGCCCCGATGACGTCACCTTCCCCACTATAAGCGGATCCGTGCATCTAGTTTCATCTATAAAAAGTGAAATAGGCGATGTGGCTACCGCTTTACCTGATCTATTGGAGAAAAGCGATGTTCCCAATCTATTTTCAAGACCCGATTTGACGGATAAACTTGATGGAGTCGAAAGCGATGATGCTAAAAGTGATAAAATACTACTAGATGATATCCCGACACCTAGTTTCACGTCGCTCATAGATGACGGGGAACAGAGGTTCGATTCTTTAATGGCATCCGCCATTGAAAAAGAAGCGGCTAGATTGGCTGCGCAACTAAAGATTTCCATGGAAAATAGTGCCACTTCGCTAACTTCTATAGATTTAGACAATGTTAAACCGCCATCTAATTTAGGCAGCTTGTTATCACTGAGCGCCTCGGGCCAGTGGGACGAATCAACCGCACAAACGGCGAAGAAGTGTCAAAAAAGCAGGAAAAAATCCTTGCCCGTGACGTCTATGGTTAAACGAGCACTCAGCAATTCACACCATCAAGGCAGCTCAGAACATCTGGATAGCAACCCAGTAAGCTTCCTAGATAACATCAAACCGCCTTCAGAAATGGAAAACCTCGACATGGAAGGAAGCATGATATCCGTGTCGAGTATCGTGTCAGAAGTCGCAGATTCAAAGGAAAAAACAACAGTAGTTTTCGACTTCAAACAACCCGTGCAAGATTTCCCTCTGTGCACGACGTTTACAAATGTCTTCCACGATTTAGACAAAGTTAACCCGCCATCTCTGTTCGATGAGATGGTGGAATCTACTCTAGAGTTGGAACAGACGACGGCACAACAAGTATACGATGACTGTGAATCTACGCTCAACATAGTCACCGATTTGCCTTCAGGATCCGAAAATTGCACCCCCATACCGTCAGATATGAGCAGTGTCGAATCGACACCAAAGAGACAGCGAGACGCCAAGTATTTAACGCCAAAAGAAAAACGTAATGCAGCAAAGAATAGATATCAAACGTATACAATAAAAGATACGGTCTCACAGCATGATGTAACGATGGATATAGAAGAATCTGAAGAATTCTTGACGTGGACGAAATCTGAGAGCGATCGGTCGGATGAATATGTGACAGCCAACTCTGAATCGAGATCTAAGAAACGTGTGAGCGCGAAACAACGGCGGTTAGAGGACAGAGCTAGGTACCAAACTCAAACCGTTGATATTCACAACATACTCACACAGGAGGCACCGACAGCTGCCGCCCCAGATCCACATTTAGAGAGCTTAAAACAACGTCTAGCTGCTAAAAAGACGATTAAACAAAAACGTATTGAAGACGCAGAAAGATTTAGAACGCGAACGTTAAGTGAAGACATTCCACCTTCACCCACGTTCGTAACTAAAGACGCAAATTTCGAAAATGTCGAAACCACCACCGGTTACGATAGTTTATCATCGAATGAACCAAATCATCAACAAATTTTAGATGAAAGACAAAACGATGATGTTTTTAGGGACGTAGATAGCGGACATAATGAAGATGACTTCGAATTGAATTCGACGCAATTAAAAACGTATACTAAGAGCTTTAGAAACTATTTACCAGTCGTAGAGAGCCCGGCTTCAGTAGATATGTGTGTAGTGAATAATTTAAAAAATATAGAAATGACAGCGTCATACAGACGTGAGTTGCAAAACGATAAAAATCTAAATCCCAGTACAAGTGACTTTGCAAGTTACGAAGGTGACAGTAATTCTGAAGACAAAGCTCACTCAGAGTCCGACACAGAAGTACACTTAACTCCGCCGAAACCAAAAATAGTCAAACCTGAATATAAAAGGGACAATAGTTTAGATTCAAATGAGTCTGGTGAGAAGGAAATAGAGGCTCCTAAACCTGTAAGAGGGAGAAAAAAGGCAGCTTATGTATCCCCGTACAGGCGAAATACGCCTGCCGCTAAAAAACCAGCAACACCTCAAGTTAAAGCTATTCCAAAAACTAGTACAGTTAAACCTTCCACATCTAAAACGAATCTTTATACAAAACCAATCAAAACCCCGCCTAAAGCAACCAGTGCAAACTCATCTCCTAAGAAAACTGCCCTCAGTAAGCCTCCCGCAAAGACAACACAGAAAACAATAGCTATCCCAGCAGCTACTAGTACGAAACCTTTACCTCTAGTCCGACAAGGCACGTTTACTAAAGAGGAAAGCTCAGTTCCACCTAAAAACCTTCCAGTGCCAGAAACTAAAATTGCTACTCCACGTGGTAGCGCTACTTCCCCAGTTAAATCAGTGGCAAATACGTCACCATCTAGATTACCGCAATTCAGTAGAAACAGACCGCCAATGGCGAAAACAACAAATCAACCAAAACAAACTAAAACGTCAGCGAGACGTTCATCTGAATCTGCTATGAAGAATTCCCCATCGAACCACAGCTTGCAAAGCAACGATAGTGGCAAGACAATAGTTTTAGCGCGCGGCTCCCGTCAGGGCAGTACGTCAAGCGTTAACTCAATATCATCGCCTAAATCAAAAGACGTCGAAAGCAAAATTGCGAATCTGTGGAAGAAAGCTGAACAAACAAAAAAGCTGCCCGCAAAGAGAGTCTGGATTGAAAGCGACAAAACTGAAACGCCAAAATTAATAAGAAGTTCCACTTTCGAAGGGCAGCCGAAGCAAGCTGTAACAACGGCCACTAAACAGAAGTCGGCTATCGGAATTAGAGTATCTCAAATACCCAGCCTCAGAACCAAATCCATTCCGGCCCCGAAAGCAACGGGCAGTGCGAAAAAACCGGCACTAACAAGAGTATTTGTGAGAAAACCGAGCGGTCAAGTGACGTCTTGAATCCACATTTAAATACAAGACGTGAATAATCGAATTATTTGCCGTCCCAGTTTTAACGAAATATTTAACCCGAGAACGTCGTTTGGACGGTGATGTTCGCCGGTATTTTAGTGCAATAAAGTCTCAATTGACGGAAAAGACTATACTTATTTAGAATAGATATTTTTATTGTATCAATAATCGACACAGAATACCTTACGCAATTTACGATTGCTGATTATGATTTGAAACGATCGCTATAGATTTATCTTATATCGTTTTTCTCATGTTGATTTCTAAACTTTATTTATATGTATATCTGTTGCATTTATTCAAGTAGTAATTTCAGAAACATAGATGGTAGTTTTAAGTATAGATCAATAAGTAAGCGTAACAATATACACAGAAGTTGTTGTTTTCCAACTACCAAATATATTCCAATATGAACATTATATGAGCATTCAAAGTTTTCGAAAAAGTCACAATTTTGCGGTATAACATGAGCTTATTTTCCGCTAAAATGTCTACAGTTCTTCCTCATTCGTGTACATAATTCGCTTCACACATCCTAGTTAAGGTTACCATTTTACATATTTGTATATTTTTCATAATTACTCATAATAATAATGTAAGAAGGTCACATCGTATCGGAGTAAAAATGTCGACATATTTGATGTATGTCCAAGTTTTTACGTCTAGTCAGTTTGTTAGTTAAGCGAGGGTAGTTTGGAATTGGCTTATGAATTTTTGTAAAACGATGCATTTTTGTATTTGGTGTATGATTTTCTAACATGCTGTTCGCAGGAGTGATTTAGAATATAACAGGATATATGCTTTTTATAAAAAATGGAATGGTTTATGAATGGCCTCGCTTCAAAATTTTTACCAAATGTCAATTTTGAAATAAAATCTGTTTATCTACTAATATACATAGATTGAAATATCCATGTAATTCCATGGTCTAGTACTGATTTCTGTATTATTAGAATTTTTATAAATTAGCTTTTTTTGGCTTTGTTAGTTTTGTTTTGTCAGACGTAGAGGTTTACATAATATAAAGCCAGTTTAGCTAAATATATAGATGTAAGATGCGTATTCGATGTAATAAATCAAACTTAAATTCAATTGAAGTTTTATTTTTAACCTCCTCCCTATATAAACCCGATTGGGAAATATTGTTTCACATTGCCAGATTATATTACGCTATCACACTACATTGTATTATGCTAAATCTTTTTATACCGGGTGTAAAGTGTGTACAAGCGATTATTCCGTAACTTCTCTTATCAGTTAAAAGTTTTTTGATATCGGTAATATAACACTCGGTATAAAAAGTACGTATCACTTTATTGGTCCGCGATGGAATCCAAAACTACTGAACCGTTTTTAAATTTGATTTGCACTTTGTGTGCAGTTTGATCTAACTTGAAAGATAGGATCTTATAGGATAGGTTGCATTACAGTTTATAGTCGCAAAATTATGTTATAGCAAATTATTATTTGACGACATCTGCTGATTGAATTGAGTAAGTATTCAATGGATGGCGCTATTATTTATTAGAATCATTTACCTACCTACTTTACCTAAGCCTTTACATTTCATATAAGGTTCATATTCATAACTAAGACAGGACTACGTCGTTCGGGTCAGCTTGTAATAATATAATATTATTATCTGTGCCAAAATTATAAATTCGAAAATAAATCTATCTATCTCTTCTTAACAACCACTGATCTGATTTAGATGAAATTTGGGAATACCTAATTTTAAACATATGAGAGCATTCAGGATTGTTTTATCAGTATTGAACATACCTGTAATTTGTATAGGTATATACATATAATAATTTCTATTTGTTAATTACCATAGTTTCTAGGTGTTTACAATACCTATACTACTACTCTTAGCTAATAATGTTGTTATTTAATTTGATAAAAGCGAGAGGTATTAATTCATAACACCTATTTTGTGTATCATTATAGGGCCATACAACGAAAATATTCAATATAAGTAAGCAATAGTATACGTCACAGGAATATTTTGTAATTTCTTCTTAGTTCAAGCATGATAAACATCTATAAGTACTATAGGCATCACGTCTCGCGATAAAGTTAAAAACAACTGCAGCAACTTTCTTTAAAAACTTGAGATGGATCGACATGTAAAGAACACAGAGCTAGAACAAGAACATTTTTACGTGATGTTTTAGTGAACACGCAAGAACGCATTAATAAATAAATAAATAAATAAATATTTCAGGACAATTTTCACACACGGCACGATCTGATCCCATACTAAGCTTTCGCTTGTGTTATGGAAACCAGATGGCTGATAATTAATCGGACGTGAAATTTATTATAACTTTGTAACCACAATTCATACAAATAAATCATTTCATTTCATTTCATTTGATAAACATACATATATAATTCTAAATAAATACTTATATAGATATTTTGTAACACCCAGACACAGAGCAAACATCTATGTTCATCACACAAATATTTGCCCTGGGTGGGAATCGAACCCACGACCTAATATTTGCCCTGGGTGGGAATCGAACCCACGACCTCTAATAAGTACTTACTTGCTCGCACGCTCTAGCGCCGTTTACATCAAGCGGGCGAGCACTCTTAGAACACTCCGTAGAATATTTTCAAACACACTTAGAACAACGAAAGAATGCTCTAAGCCTGTTTTTAGTAAAAGAATTTGAAATAGTGGAAGTAGAATGAGCATTCGCTCCGGCTCGTCTGATCTAAATTAATCGACCATTACACAAATACAGTAGGTTCATCTACCTACTACATGGTACTTCATTAAACTATAATGTGAAATGTCCTCGAAAAGATGGAGTCAGGAGGAATGAACTCTGCTTGGCGTC
The DNA here is from genome assembly GCF_061535455.1 of Colias philodice. Lineage (NCBI taxonomy): Eukaryota > Metazoa > Arthropoda > Insecta > Lepidoptera > Pieridae > Colias > Colias philodice. The sequence continues at coordinate 1,351,543 of NC_143090.1, forward strand.
TATACCTAATGATGGCTTTGAGAGTTCAATGCCGTTAGAGACTAGTGAAAGCGATTGCTTTGGGTGGGCAATTGGCAATCAAATATCGACTTTGTAATTTATTTTATTTTTTGGTACCTACCTAATATAATATATTATTACCTATCTACTTACTCTGTCATATAGATTATCGATAAGGGTTAGATTGAAAAAGGTCTTGGCAGTTTGTCGTAAAACGATATCACTCGTATTCGCGACGTTCAAAAATGCGGTGATATCGTACATATAATAAACTTGTGCGGTGAAGCCGGCCGGCATGGCAGCTTCCTATATGATGTGTTTTTCTTTGAGACCAAGATAACCAGTTTGTAGAAACTGGGTGTAGTTAAATTTCTAGGTACCTAACAGGACATTAAACATGATCGCATTAAAATTACACGTAGAAATATTTTTTTAGATTGAAATGCGATATTATGAAAATTTTAGGTAGGTACTAGGTACCTACATAGATTACCTAGGTACTTGCTCTGTGACGTTAGATTTTAGGTACCTTATAAGTTATAATATTAATCCAACAGGTGTTCTAGTTTGCAACTTTTACAAAAAAATATTTCATAACGCAGGTGAATGACCTCTACATACCTACTATTTTCTTGTTATTGGCATTTTTCCAAATCAGACAAAGTATTTACTTAGGTAAGTGTAACAATATTCATAAATACCTACTATCTTTTTTTTCGATTCTAAGTTAAATGTCATAGGGCAAGTTATTTAGAAATGCTTCTAGATGTCTCCTGAACATTGTTAGATTAGGCTTAGGCTTTGATATTATGTTTATCTATAGATAGGTAGGTTACTTATAGCTTTGTGAAATAGGTTCATTATATTAGGCTGTTAGGTACCTTTTAACCTTTTGAACGCCAATGACATCTATAGATGTCATGCCGCATGCGCAATCGTGCCCTGTGCGCCAACGACACCTATACATGCCAAGAAACAGATCATAGATAAATACAAAATAAACATATTAAACCTTTACTTTTACGTGTTTTATTTATACAGTTTATGAACTGAATCCCCAGTTATTACATAATTGTACACAGTAAACAAAATTGCCAAGTAGTTATTCAAATATTTGATGACAAAAAATAACTTAATTAATGGCTAAAAAAGCATGTTCTCTCGCGCCAATGACATGTATACGTGCCTACTAGTGATGTAGTGTAATATTCAAGTAACTTCATTAAAATTTCAGCGAAATTACTCTAATTCGCTTAATTTTTGTAATTACTACAAAAAAAATACATAAGCTTATTCACTGAGAAAAAAGGTAAATACTACATTCTTTGGTATAATACCATATTGTCTATATTGTGGATATTGTTGATTTGAATATTTTCCTTTTCGCCAATCATGCGCATCCCTAGCACAATATCGATATGCAATCCCTTCTGCGCCATTGACATGAATAGATGTCGGACTGGTGACGTCGTAAGCGCGTGCCGTGTTGTTAAGTGCGGAAAGTTGTAAAAATATTTTATCGAGTAGGTATCTACCAATATTATAATCGTAAAAATGGCAAGTGAAGAGTTTTATAGTACAGAAGATATTCTATATATATTTATTATTATATTAGATATTCTTATGATACAAATTGTCGCTATGTCATATCAAAATATGGTAATTGACCTAAATAGGTACCTACATATAATTTATTAGTATTTGTAATAACTCAAGTATTAAACTAAATGATTGGAAAATAAATATGTAGTTTTAATGCAATTCCCTTTATTTAAAGGTAATAGTTGTTTTGATATTTACAAATAAACACTCCACAATAATACCTATAGTTCATATAAACTTAATAAATAAACTCGATAAGTTATAATAATATACAGCTACACATCCCTAATCAGAAGCGAGAGATTATAAAAAAAGGATGGTTGCCCGCGCCATTGGCATGTATACATGCCAATGGGGCGTAACTGATAGTGAATAGTGCTGTAACTTGCTGCAATTTTATATGTATTTTTGTATCTCAAAAGGTTGATTATTTTTGTTGATAGTTGCTATAAATGTGGTCTTAAGTTTTTACAGTAGGAGATGAGGTTAAATAAATATTATTTTTGTGTTATAAGCTGTTTATTCAAATATTCAGACGTGAATTATTATGTTTATCGATAACATTTTGGAATCCCTACTATTTTCAAGGTTATCGCATTGAATTTGTGGCTTGGCGTGGAGGGCACGGCGATGCGTTTTTGCTCTGGCGGTCAAAAGGTTAAATACCTATTACGTTAGGTGGCTTGAGCAATTCATTAAGATATTTTTTTATCTGAACACTATGCAAATCAAATGAAAAGACCATATTTTAGCAAAATCAAACTAAACATATTTGTTACATATTATGTAAATTTATTGACATTATTTTAAAAGAGAAACTATGGAGTTTCTTGCCGATTCTTCTCCATAGATACTGCTTTCCGAATCGGTGGTAAATGTTAAAAATACTATGTAATGACGATTCGAAAGTGCTACTAAATAGTAGTCTAATTGAATCACAGAATTGAATAAATGAATGTTTGAGTTTGTTTGAGTTTAAATTAATTTCATGCTGGTGAAACGGGCCGCGTGTCCGTGTGTTGATTAATAGAAAATATTATGATCCAAAATTTTGTTCTTACCCATTTCTTACCAAGTATATTATGATAAAATTAATCGTATCGGTGAAAATCGCGAGTAGCGCTATATTTATAAACTAGCTGACCCTACAAACCTAAAATCCTTCTCCTGACAATAATGAACACATCAAAATAAGAATTATAGAAATCGGTCCTAGCATTTTCTTGCATTAAAGTGTAAAATATTGACTATTGAGTAAGTTCTTATAGATTATTTATTTATTTATTTTATTTATTAGAAAACAAAAATTCACATTTATTTAAAACAATTTTGCGATGCGAAACCTTACGAGGTTTGTAGCAACGCTCACAGTCGCATAAACACCGTTTGTTATTCGCAAGGAAGACAAAAGATGTGACCACATAAACCGGTTCCTTATCTATTCATGACATACAAATACAGGGTGTTCATTACAATGTTGTTTTTTATGTTTATTTTATTGTTTTAATTAATTCGAGAAAATATCTTTTGTATATTATTTTGTAGTTTTTAATATTAACATCCTTCTTGACTTTTTGTGGCATAGAATTAAGTATAGTGGGTAATAAGAAATTAGCCGTACGCTTCCCATAAAGATTGTGTACTTTAGGAATAATTAATTTATTATTAGTTATTTGTCTGGTAGCAAACTGATGCGAAATGGGATTTTGAAAGTTTATGTTATGAAATTGTTCTATGAGAAAAATCTTTTGAAACATTTGTCTTATTGGCAGTACATTACAATAGCTAAATAGTTCGAGAGGTTTATCTTTAAACTTGTTTTTAATATTATTAGGTACAATTTTTTTTATTAGTCTTAGTTGTAAATTTGTGATTCTATCAATGTAAGTATTAAATGTACGTCCATAACTTGTGATACCGTATTGTATTATTGATTCTGCCAATGATCTATAGATACCGAGAAGAATTTTGTATGGTACTTTATTTCTGATGATATATAATTTTGAGAGTATGGCCCTAAGTTTATCACACAGATAGTCTATATGATGGTTCCAATTAAATCTGTTATCAACAATCAGTCCTAAGTAAGTATAATAAGGCACTTGGTCCACACATTCACACGAGCAGTCCGGGTTATAATATGTACCTTTGTGAAGACATACGTGATTGTGTGCCGTGATTTTAAAATTATTAAAGTTTTTCAAATGACTCGAGTGTACATGTACTATTTTTGTTTTCTTAACATTTATGACAAGACCCGCATCGTGCGACCACATTAGGATACGCGTAAAATCTTCCTGTAACTGTTGAGCTGCAGTATTAATATTTTTGTCTGAGGCTATTAGACAGGTGTCATCAGCATATTGATAGATAGAACAGTGGTTGATGACATGTTCCATATCATTTACATACGCCAAGTACAATAAAGGTCCTAACACCGAGCCCTGTGCTGTACCCTCGGTGATGGTCATTTCATTGCTCATTTCATCGCCTACTTTAACACGAAATTTTCTATTAGCAAGATAATCTTTAAACCATCCCAGAAGAGGTCCACGGATACCGGAGTTGTCTAGTTTGTGTATAAGAGTGTCATGCCTGAGTGTATCGAATGCCCTACTATAATCGATAAATAATAGCAGTACATGTTTTTTGTTATCGAGACATGAGTTTACTTCATCTGTAAATTTTGACAAAAGTTGTGAAGTTGACTTACACGGTTGAAATCCAAATTGAGAGACAGATAAAATTTTATTTTCGGCATAGAAATTCTGCATTTGTTCGGCTATAAATTTTTCCACGATTTTGTCTAATACCGGAAGAATGGTAATCGGGCGATAGTTTTCATACTCACTTCGCGTACCCTTTTTGTGAATGGGTCGGATTATTCCAGTTTTTAACTCTAAAGGATATTTAGCATTAACAATAGATGCATTAATAAATTTAACTATAATATCTACGATTTTAGTGCATATATTTTTTATGTCAATACATCGAATGTTGTCGAATCCGGGAGCTTTATTGATATTAAGTTTTTTAATTATATTACATACTTTATCTCTGTTAGCTTTTTTAAGTAGCATTGATTTATTTTGTGGATAATAATAATCATTTTCACATAATAGACGCTTATTGCATTTAGGAATGATTTTTTTAATACTATAATAAAATTCTTGTGCAAAATTATTAGCAATTGTTTTAATGTCTATGTTATTTTTATGAAATGCTTTTAAGATACAGTTGTCTATTGAATTTTTGCAGCGACCTGTTAATGAATTCAAAATTTGCCATAAAGCGTGACTATTGTTGTAGTTTTGATTAATTTGATTATGATAGTAATTATTTCTTGATTTTTCTATGAATTTACGCGTTTTATTACGTAATTTATTGTATTTTAATCGAAGTATTTTATTAGTCGGGTCATTTTTCCAGTCAATAAAAGATAAATCTTTTTTTTCACACATAGTTTTTATGGTGCTAGTAATCCAAGGATCTTTGTTTCTTTTACTTGATGTTGCAATTATTTTTTCAAATTGTGATTGATTATAACAATTTTGGATGGTATTTTTTAAGTTATCATATAATTTATATGGACACTCTGTATTCGTAAAATCATCCCAGCTAATATGATCAAGCAAATTATTAAGTTTATTGTTATCTATTTTTCGAATGACTTTAACGTCACCCTGTACATGTGCTAATGATTGTCCAATGCACGACAATACGATCATACGGTGATCAGCCATTGCAGTGCCGAGCACGCCCGAGTACAGGTCTAACAATTGCGTCCTTACAAAAATGTGATCGATTACGCTACGCGTTATTATTTTGTTTCTTATTTCAATTCTTGTATAATCGGTTATAACACTTGTTAGACCGCACTCGGCCATGCTATTTATGTAAAAATCTTGAATGTTACCCTTTATTTTTATATCTATGTTCATGTCTCCTATAACAAAAATATCTAAGTGTTTAAAAGGTTTACTAGATAAAAGATCCTTTATCTCCCTTACGAACAAGTATTTACTTTCGTTGGGTGGCCTATATATTGCACAAATTGTTGCAACGTATTTGTGATTAGTCGTTAAATGACCTATGATTGATTCACAGTGATTTAAAGTGTGATGTTTGAATGTAAATACGTGAACGTTCCGTATGTATATTATAATACCGCCACCTTTTTTATTCTTACGTAACTTTTTGTGCATTATATAGCCATTTACATTGAACATATTTGCAATATTATCTTTAATGTTTACTTCAGTTAATATGAGAATATCTATTGGTGAACATGAACTGTTTATTAATTCTAAAACATAACAAAAATTTTTAATTAGTGATCTTACATTTATATGGACTAAATTTAACTTAAATTGAGATTTCGCTAACGATGGAACATTTTTACAAAATGAGTTATATGTACTACAATTAAAAAGTTCTAAATTATTGCTTGGGATATTCGACTGAACTATGGTGACCTACATAAAATACTATATCTATTACCGCCGATGATGTGCTGGTGCTGCCTGGTTGAGGAGATTTTCAATGTCTGTTTCGCTTCTGATCACAATAGGTTTATTATTCTCTGATTTACGGATTAATATATTCCCATTCTGGAACCACACATATTTATAATTTGGTGTTAATTTTTGCTTAGCTTGCCACAGCAGGGTTTTATTCGCTTTAGTTAGGGCTTTGCGTACTATCACTTTGGTTTTAGCTGCTGGTACTGCTTCATCACATACCACCTGTCCCACAAGTACCTCTCTGCGTCTGGAAGCACGTACCCACAAATTACATAATTCCTCCTGTTTGAACTCCAGTTGAATACATCCATCCTGTCCGTTTCTTCCTTCCAGGCGCTTCACGTTGGAGATTCCTTCTTTGGTTAGATTTAGGTTATCAGCTAACTTGTTACATAAGTCATTAAGGTCTTCATTAGGACGAGACGGAATGTTGGCAACTTCTATGACGGTATCCAGACGCTGCTGTTCCATATAGCGCACGTGTTGTTTTAATGCATTTATTTCTAGATCGAGGTGTGATTTAATTAAAATAGCACAAAGATTTCAAGAAGGAAAATAAACGAAACTAAAGTTTTGGTTCAAAATATATTTATTCCATAAATTTTACTTTACAATGAAGATGAGATCAGTTTTGACATGTAGTGATAAACCTAATTACATGAAAATAAATAACTTAAAATTAGATTTTGTACTTTAAATGAATACATCGATATGCTAAAACATGTAATAATATGTAATTTGACATTTATTTCACATTGAGAAAACTCATATATTTATAATACATTTAGTCAGCAAAATAAATTGATATGGCATATTTTACCCGAAGCTCCAAATACCTTATTTTAATTATTTACAAAATAAATTTGATAAAAATACTGTTTCAAAAGTACATTGTATCAAAGCAATGACTTGGACATCAATTTATCTTCTACAGACATTTATCGATTCAAATATTCCACAGAAAAAGTAATCTTTTCACTTCTAACAAAGCTTTATCGAAGAATGCCTATATTTAGTCTTTAATACAACATCAATAGAGTTGATAATCGCATGTTAATCAGTAAGAGAAACATTTAGATGAAGTCTTTTTATTGGTCTATTTGGTACATTTAATTATCATCGTCGGAAGCATCATGCATGTCGCTGGGCCTCGAATCTTGTACCGCTTTGAAATTGCTGAGCACTTCGAAGTGAGTGTTGAGCGAGTGCGGGGAACTGGCGTCGTCGTGTAGGTATCGATCAATCTGAAATTATCAAAAAAACATTATAATTATTAAATTCTGAAATTATCAAAAAACATTATAATTATTAATTATAAACATTCGTATCTGGATGACAGACCGTGACAGTACGTCTCTGTGTTTACTTATTTGAAAATTTATATTTTGGACATTACAAGTTAATTAAAGTGCCGAATTTGGTGTTACTTGGTACCGACTGAAGTATACTGAGTTAATTACTAAATGTGTGCAGTGAATTGTGCTTCATAAGTGTATTTTCAAATCATCTGTTCGTTCAGCTGATTTTGACAAGCCGTTACGCCCGCAACTATTTGTTTGTTTTGATTGAACTTTCCCAAAGCAAACTAACGCCGAGTTTATTATATTCCTTATAGTTTCAAAAAACGTTCATAATCATCTGGGGATATAGTTTTACAATAACTAATAAAATACAATTAACTAAGAATTTAGCATTATATCACTACCATCTAACGGACTGCAACGTAACTATCAGTGAAAGAGATCAATAATGGCTAATAAGTGTGTACTACTTGCGGAAAGTTCTACGCGGCAACAGATGGCGTCAAATGCAATAAATGCGGTATTGTATATCATTAACAGTGTTTAAGTCCTAAATCGCGACTTAATCCGAAATGGCACTGTAATAATTGTAAAGTAACACTTACAAAACCTGCCGACACTTTATGCTCTCAGGATGATGATCTTTTTATGGACGCTGATACACACCAAAACACATCATCGCTGATGCAAGAAATTAAACTTTTGCGTTCAGAATTATCCAATTTTCGTCGCGATATGTCACAATTGTCCTCCGCGATTTTACAAATTAATAAAAGGCTCGATGAGGCAGAGAACCGAATTTCAAGTGTAGAAGATCGGATGGAAACATTGCAAAACCACACCGAAAACTATAACACCTTGCTTGAAACGGTTGCGCAGCTCGAAAGACGCACCAATGAAGCCGAACAGGCTAACCTACTCAATGATCTAGAAATAACAGGTCTTCCAGAACAGGGTGGTGAAAATCTCATACACGTTTCTATGACACTCGCACGTAAAATCGGCGTTACTTTGGAGGAACGCGACATTGTCAGTGCGCAGCGAATTGGGACGCGTCGTACTCGAGAGGATGTTTTATCCAATACTTCTAATAGCCCCACCCGCCCGCGCCCCGTCGTATTACGCTTATCGCGACGATCACTACGAGATGATTTACTACGGGCCGCACGTGTACACCGCGGGGCCGACACCTCCGGTACTAACCTCAGCGGGGAGCCCCGCCGTTTTTACATTAATGAACACTTAACTCGTTATAATCGCAAACTTTTTTATTTGGTGCGCCAAAAGGGCTCAATGAGGAATTGGCGTTACACTTGGACACGAGGTGGCCGTATATATGCCCGTCGCGACAGTAATACAAAGTCGTATTGCATTCAAACTGAAAAAGATATAGATCAAATTTTTCGGTCGGATGTCGTTTGAGATATAAATACAACTTGCATTCTTTATGCGAATACGTTATCTATCACTTAATAAATTATATACGGTTAAAAAGTAATATTGTTCTAAGCTGTAATATTGAATTTACCAATTCCAATGTGATTATAAATGTATTTTTTTCTAATGTTATCCTATGGAAACTTATAACTTATGCTGATTGTTTTTTGACAGGAATTTTATGTTATCATGTTTTTACTGTCAGAAATCTTTTAAATAATAATACAGAATGTTTTTATTGTGCTTTAGTTGTTAAGATATTACGTTACATTTTGTTTTTCTTTTTATGTAAACTTTTAAATAATTATACTGATTATGGTTTAGTAGTATTATTATGTAATTATGTTCTCACTGTCAGTTATCTTCTAAATAATAATACAGAATGTTTTTATTGTGCTTTAGTTGTTAAGATATTATGTTACATTTTGTCTTTCATTTTATGTAAACTTTTAACTTTTACTGATTATTGTTTGGTAGAATTATTATGTAATTATGTTCTTACTGTCAGAAATCGTCTAAATAATAATGTAGAATGTTTCTATTGTAGCTTGGTTGTTGAGATATTATTATGTTACATTTGGGTCAGTTTCACAGCCTTTGTTTTTATTGTGATAATGATAATTTCATGTAGCAGTCGGGATAAAACCTTGTGTATTTTTAATTTAAAATATTATATTCAAATTTATTCAAATCTCATGAGACACCACATCATCACATCATACTTTTTAATGATTATTACATCCACATGCTTGCTACCAAACAAAGTTTTAATTCGGTTTCTGTTACAAAATAGTGATAATAATAATATTATATATATACACTCTATAATTATATATCTATTTAAGTATACTTTTCAACTGAATATAATACTATTGAAGTGTTTATTGTTGCTTCACAAATTTAAGGTCGGCATTTTATTCTTGTAGTTACACCATTCGATAGACAAATAAATAATAATATACAAAGCGATTTGGACAACTTACACACCCCGTCATGTATTATCATAAATAATCCTAACAACTTATCACAGAAAGTAATGATAAACACTAATTCTTTTACTATGGTTACAGTAAACATACGAAGTGTAAATCATAACTTAGACAGATTTCTTGTATTTGTCGAAATGCTCAATGTGCGTATAGATGTAATGGTTTTGACTGAATGTTGGCTAGACAACAATAAACCTCCACCGTCTCTTAATAATTATCAAGTATTTTCAACAAAACGATTTCTCAATAAAAATGACGGTATTGTAGTATACGTACGAAAGGGTATATCGGCAACGGCAACAGAACCAGATATTGAAGAAGGAAATTGTTTGGTTTTGGCTTTGCATGATAATTGTACCTTGATATGCTCGTATAGACCACCTTGCTTTTCCAATCCTACTAAATACATAGACTCACTGGATAACATATTAAAGAATACAAAATCTAAAACTATTATATTTACAGGTGACATAAACATAAATATTCTTTCCGGTGACATAACAACACATGGTGCTTATTATTTAAGTTTAATGGCATTTTATGGGTTACTACAAGGAATTGACAAACCCACAAGAGACAAGACATGTATTGATCATGTTATGATTAAATCGCCGCTAAAATGGCAAACTGCTATTTTCGAACAATTGACTGATCACTCGCCCATTCTTTTAATAATAAATGACAGCAATATCTCAAAAAAAGCTTCCACAATTTCAAAAAATAGGTTAAATTATAACATGATAAAGGAGCAACTGTCCAAGGTAGATTGGAATGAATACTTTCAAATAACAGATACTAACGAAGCCGCTGTATATTTTATATCTAAGTTGCAGACAATTATCCAAAATAATAGCATAACCTGTGTCGTACCCAATAGAAAGAAATGTCTTAAACCCTGGATCACCCTAGGACTTTTGAGGTCTATTAGAAAAAGAAACAAATTACAAAAACGATGCAAAGCTAAACCTAATGACATAGAATTTAAAGATTATTTCCAAAGATATCGTAACACATGTAATTATATAATAAAAACAGCTAAGAAACAGTATTATCAAAACCAATTTAGACAGAATGCAGGAAATATTAAAAATACTTGGAATATAATAAAGGACGTATGCAACATAAATAAAACCGCACCAATACCTGATAAGCTCTTAAAAATAAATACATCTACTACTGACTCGCTGAACGAAGTGAACAGATATTTTACTTCTATAGGTAGCGATTTGGCAAACAATACACTTAATATGTTGGGATGCACTGAGGATTGTTTGGCTAAAAAAGCTTCCTCTGTAGACGCCCCTCCTAATTCATTCCTACTTTTATCGACAAACTGCAATGAGGTTCAAGTGTAATAAATAGTTTAAAATCTTCCTGTGCTCCAGGTTGGGACAATATATCTACAAATTTGCTAAAAGAAATCCAAAATCTAATCATTGAACCTATTACATATTTAATTAATCTTAGTTTTGAAAGTGCCGTTTTTCCAGACCCCTTTAAAAAAGCCATAGTATCCTATTTTTAAATCTGGCGACAAAAGTTTAGCCTGTAACTATAGACCAATTTCGCTTATATCAACATTTTCTAAAATAATTGAAAAAATCGTAAACAATAGATTGATAAAATACTTAACTAGATTTAAGATGCTCAGTTCACTGCAATATGGGTTCAGGATCGGTAAGTCTACAGAGGATGCAGTCTACAGCTTAACATCGAAAATACGATCTTACCTGGACAACAATGAAAAGTGCATGGGTGTATTTCTGGACCTTCAAAAGGCATTTGACACCGTTTCTATTCCCATACTTTTGTCACGTATGCAAAATATGGGAGTAAGGGGAATGCCTCTTGAATGGTTCAGATCTTATCTGTCAGGCAGAACTCAGAGGGTAAGGGTAAATGGCCACTTTAGCAGCAACGCTTCATGTTTGTACGGAATACCGCAGGGTAGTACCCTCGGTCCATCGCTGTTTATCGTCTACGTGAACGAACTATGTAATCTTCGTTTAAATAAAACCGACATAACCATGTTCGCGGACGATACTGTTCTTTTATTTCGTGGTCCTTCTTGGAGTGCAGTACGTCAAATTGCTGGAACAGAAATGAGTAAGGTGACAGCCTGGTTAGAAGATAGCCTACTTACCCTAAACACCATGAAGACCAAATACGTTTGCTTTGATATTACAGCTCGTACATGCCCGAAAGAGTCATTCAAAATTCAATTACATACTTACCCATGTAACAGAGAAGTGAGCCTCCCCGCGTGTTGTTCATGTGCCACCTTAGAACGTGTTAAAACGATTAAATATTTAGGAGTCATATTGGATGACCGACTTACCTGGGGCCCACACATAACTGAAGTCTCCACTAGATCTAGAAAATTGATGCATGTTTTTAAAAATCTAAGGGAAGTGGCCAGCCCTGATATACTCACTTTAACATATAAATCTTTATGTGAGAGTATCATAACCTACTGCTTAACCATCTGGGGCAGTGCACCTAAATGCAACCTTATACAATTGGAACGTTCACAACGCGCCATACTTAAGGTCATGTATCGTTTACCGTTCAGGCACCCTACAACTGATCTATATCAACAGTGTAATGTACTAACAGTGAGAAAAATGTTTTTATATCGCTGCCTTTGCAAATTTCATCGATACATTGTACCGACACTCTCACAATGTGACAAACGATTGGAGCGGGTTCCTGTTCCAACGTTTAATACTGCGTTCGGTAGTAGAAGTTCAGAGTTCTTTACTCCTAAGATATATAATGGCTTATTTGGTAATAACATAAAAGTAGTTAAAAAATATTCGAATCATAAATTTAAAAAAGAACTATTAATTATTCTTAACAAGTTAGATTACGAAGCCACAGAGAATCTATTACGGTCGTATATTTAATAAAAATTATTATTTTATTACACACATACACACACAAACACACACACACACACACACACACGCACAAACATTCATGCATGCAATCTTTTTCTTTCTTTGTTTATATTGTAATTTAATTATATTTTAAGTTGAAAAAGGCAATCTACAAAAATTGTGGAGGGATTCTAAAGCCTGTAACACAGTTTCTAACTAACACAGGCTATAGTTTCCCCAAATTTTAAATGTATTATTTTACTTTTTCAATAAAGATATTCTTATTCTTATTCTTATTAAATAAACAAGATTATATTATACAATAATTCTTAATACGTAATAATTTATGTGTAATTTATACTAATATTATAAACTATTATAAAGCTGAAGAGTTTATTTGTTTGAACGCGCTAATCTCAGGAGCTACTGGTCCGATTTGAAAAATTATTTCGGTGTTAGATAGCCCGTTTATCGAGGAGGGCCATAGGCTATATCATATCATCATGCTAAGACCAACAGTAGCGGTGCCACGCGGTTGAAAGTTGAAACCGCGAAGCGCAGCTAGTAAGTAATAATTCGCATAAAAACTGAAGTAATTTAGCTGAAAGTTTAAAAAGTAAATTATTTTTTATATGGATGATGCGATATTAGGGAGGCCGTACACGGGCAGCTCGAGCAGTTAATGGCTGAGCAACGTACACGGCCTGCTCGAGCGGTCCGTCGTTGAGTGCTCGAGCTGTCGCTACAAACCGCGCAGTTGACGGCTTATAGCGGTCGCGTCGGCTCGAGCAGGCCGTGTACAGTGAATGAATGTCCATAGTTCACCGCGCCGTCGGCCTCAACTGCTTGAAGCGGTCCGTGTACGGCCGGCCTGCACAATGTAGGCACCTTAGCGCCGAGCTTGTGCAGCAGCGCGGTGAAGGCGCGCTCCTCCCGCCCGACCCAGGGCCGCGCCGCGTCGCGCACCTGGTACCCGCTCACGTGCACGTACACGCGCACGTCTGCACACACATAAATAACATTTTACTTAGCACACACATATATAACATTTTACTTAGCACACACATAAATAACATTTTACTTAGCACACACATATATAACATTTTACTTATAAGTTAGTGGAGACACTGTGAATCGAAACTAAAAAGAAAATAAATGTGTGCGTGTACTAGTGTACACACGTAAGAAGTGAAACTTCTTTATAACCTTATTTTTCAAAAAATAATTTACTATATGCAATTTGACAGAAATACGTCGAATCAGGCGTGGTAGGGTTAAGAACGAGATGGCGCGTAACGGAAAAATGTCACGCATAACGACAAAATGTTACACTAAATTTTTTTCCAACCCCGATAAAGAAGTTTCACTTCAAAAATTAGGAAAATATCTTAAAAAGAGTAAAATTCTTATTTACAAAAATGTCTCTTAAACTACAAGGTAGACCATTTCGATCCTTAGGCACCGCTTTTTATACAATTTATCGTAATATAGAGAAACTTTATCATTATATACAACAAATATATTGTTGACGCCTTGTGTGCAAAATTGTTTGTTGCACACACACGCAGGCTCGCGAGTGCTCATCGGCCGATCGCCCCCCCCGGCCCCGCGCGCCTGATTCCGCAGTCCGCACTCTCAGCTCCGCGGCTCGTGCGAACGGTCGACACACGCATTAATTATTGTAATAATTGTTTGTACTTATAAAGACTTCTACAGTATGTAAATTGCCGAGCATAATTATTATAAACCTTGAACTACCATTACGACTTATTATTTCATTATTTCACCGGCGACGAAGCCCTAAAGCCGCAACCAGCCTCTCCATTTTGGGCCTTACGAACCGGATCAAAATCAGCAACTACAGAGGAAGGAATCGCGCACGTGGACGTGGCAGCCATTTTGCGCCGGTGAAGACATACCTGCGGTCTGCGGAGCTGAGAGTCACCAGATTTGGAAGCATCGAACTCGCACCTACTTCAACTGGATATTTGTGAGAACCGGGGAAGTGGCGTTATTGTGAGTTCGTTCCAATTTTTTCCATTAGGAATTTAATTTTGAATCTTTCCGATTCATTTCAATTGAAACTCATTAAATATATCTCATTTTGCTTTTTACTTTCGCCTTTAGTGCGGATCTAAAAGCCTTACCAATTATTATCTATTATTTGTTTCGTGCATTGATATATGCGGAAACCTCATTAAATCATTATCTACCAATTACATCGAGATTTAACTGCGGTTAATCTCATTTGAATTATATCTCATTTTGCTTTTTACTTTCGCCTTTAGTGCGGATCTAAAAGCCTTACCAATTATTATCTATTGTTTGTTTCGTGCATTGATATATGCGGAAACCTCATTAAATCATTATCTACCAATTACATCGAGATTTAACTGCGGTTAATCTCATTTGAATTATATCTCATTTTGCTTTTTACTTTCGCCTTTAGTGCGGATCTAAAAGCCTTACCAATTATTATCTATTATTTGTTTCGTGCATTGATATATGCGGAAACCTCATTAAATCATTATCTACCAATTACATCGAGATTTAACTGCGGTTAATCTCATTTGAATTATATCTCATTTTGCTTTTTACTTTCGCCTTTAGTGCGGATCTAAAAGCCTTACCAATTATTATCTATTGTTTGTTTCGTGCATTGATATATGCGGAAACCTCATTAAATCATTATCTACCAATTACATCGAGATTTAACTGCGGTTAATCTCATTTGAATAACATTAAATTAAAAACATTACCTAAAGATTATTTCTTATCTTTCTCATTAATTTATAAAATTAATTGCAGCATTTTATTGCTATACAATCTCATAAAATCATTTTCTAGTTCTCAGGTTGTGTCGTCTGTACATAAACTGTTAAAAAACATATTTCATTAGAAACGTATTATAATTCATTGCTTTCGTTTTACAGTTGATCCATTGCGAATCACGCGCAGCGCAACGTGACTTGCATTCAGGTGGTAACGCGGCGGTAACCGATCGGTATAATTATACCGAATCACCCTCACTTCATATTCATAAATATAAGTATTTTCGTTTATTCATTTCATAATTATTTTTGCTGTTCTGTGTTTTTTTGTGATTGATTAGTATCAGAGTTGTGTAATTTATTAATAGTTCAGGTAAATTAATACATTTTGTATCGTAAGTAGGTCAACTAAAATTATTGAATACAAAATGGATATTTCGGTTTTGAAAAAGCAACGTGGTACATGTAAACAGAAATTAACAAATTTTAAAAAATTTTTAGATCCTCTCGATGAGTGTAAATCATTAACTAGACTTCAAGCAAGTGAACTTAGTGTTCGTTTGTCAAGATTCGAAGAACTTTATACCGAATTTGATAACATTCAAACTAATATAGAACAATTATGTGATTCTTCAGACGAGGAACGCGAGGAGTTCGAGAGCAAGTATTTTAGTACTTTCGCGGTTGCCAAGGAGGCGCTGGCGCGGAGCGGCGAGAGCGCCCCAGGCGACGTCGACTTATCGGTCTCAGGTTCTAATTCTGTGCACGGAGGTAGGCCAAACCTTAAACTTCCTACTATCCACTTACCTAGCTCTTCGGGTCGGTATCAGGACTGGCTTGAATTTCATGACACATTTAGTTCACTCATACACTCAGATGAATCAATTAACGAAATTACAAAATTTCATTACCTACGCGCATCTCTAAAAGATAGTGCAGCTCTGATTATTCGAGCGCTAGATTTTTCAGCTGATAATTATAGTATTGCTTGGGATCTACTCTGTGATCGCTACAACAATAAGCGACTTCTTGTCAATAATCACATTCAGTCAATTTTTAATATCGAAATATTAACTAAAGAGTCATCCAAGGGTATGCGTAATATTATCGATAATGTAAATAGAAATCTTAGAGCACTAAAGACGCTGAATTTACCTACTGAACACTGGGATGCACTTATCATCTATATTTTGTCGAATAAATTAGATTCAGTTACAAGTCGCGAATGGGAAACGTACCGCAACACATTTAAAGACTTACCTACGCTAGAGAATCTCCTTACATTTCTTAAAAACCGGTCTGATTTACTAGAAACAATGGAGGAAGCCAGCGCTAAACGCCGGCACAGCGACGTCACACATTATCGTCAGAAATCATTAGTTGTCAATTCTTTATCTCCTCCTGCTACTAATAACAAACCACAATATGTTTGTTCGTTGTGCAAGCACAATCATCCAATATACCGTTGTCAGAAATTCAAGTCACTTTCATTAGAACACAGAATGCAAAAAGCTAAAGGCTTAAAATTATGTTTAAATTGTTTGCGTCAAGGGCACAATGCCAACGCATGTAAATTCGAATCTTGCCGTTTTTGTAACAATAGACTGAACAGCTTATTACATAGACACTTACCTTCGGATGCGACGTCCTCAGCTCCCGATCAAAATGTTGTTCTATGCGCAGCGCCGCCGCTGGCGCAGCCCACACAGATGCAACCTGAAACAGAAACACCTAAAAATTATAATACAGAAGACAATATCGTCTTATCAGCAATTCATAATAATTGTGTCTTACTGTCCACTGCTTTAATCCAAGTGCAGGATAAGCATGGCCACAAACACACAGTGCGAGCCTTATTAGACAATGGTAGCACATCAAGCTTTATTACCGAGAATTTATTAACTAAACTTAACTTACCGACCGCTTCGACTTCGTCATTGGTTGAAGGGTTGAATTCTCAATCATCACAATTAACTAAACGATGTGAAGTTGTCATATCGTCGCTTATCAACTCATACACGCAGAATATTAATTGTTTTGTAGTGCCGCGAATTACTCAAAACTTACCCACTGCGTATATTAACTATAAATTATTAAATATACCAAAAAACATTACTTTAGCTGATCCTACATTCAATGTGCCGTCTCAAGTAGACATGCTGCTTGGAGCGAACATATTTTGGAGTGTTTTATGCTCAAAAAATATATATTTAGGCAAAAATATGCCCACATTAAGCCAGACCACGCTTGGTTGGTTAATATCAGGTCTAGTTCAGATACCTAATAATTTAAATACAGTCCACTGCAATCATATTACTTTGTCTCATGATAATCAACTTCACGATCTTGTTTCACAATTTTTTGAACATGAAACTGTACCTACTCATAAACAAATATCAAAAGAAGAAAAAGAATGTGAAGAACATTTTTCGAAAAATACATCACGGCTGCCTGACGGGCGGTTTGTTGTGACCATACCTTTGAAAGAATCTCCCACCAAACTGGGTGAATCATACGAGCGAGCTTTGTCTAGATTTTTATCATTAGAGCGTAGATTTAGTAAAGACCCGGTATTCAAAGAACAATATTGTAAATTTATTAAAGAATATATTACCTTAAATCACATGTACGAAAATAAAAATCCTGAAAAAGATATATACACTTACCTGTTGCCGCATCACGGTGTTTGTCGTGAAACCAGTTTATCTACCAAATTACGCGTCGTATTTGATGCCTCTGCGGTCACGACCTCTGGTCTGTCATTTAACAATATACAAAATATCGGTCCAACTGTACAAGATGACCTCTATAGTATTTTAGTTAGAATGCGCCAACATAAATTCATTGCCACTGCAGACGTGGAAAAAATGTACCGCATGATCTATGTTCACGAAGATCAGCATCAGTTGCAACAGATATTATGGCGGTTTGAGCCTTATGAACAAATAAAACAATATAAGTTAAAAACAGTAACATACGGTACGGCATCCGCGCCTTACCTTGCGACTAGATGTTTAAAACAACTTGGTTTAGAATGTCCCGATAAAGTTATTTCTGAAATTATTCAACGCGATTTTTATGTTGATGACCTCATAACTGGAGCATCATCCGAAAAAGAATTACTACAAATCTGTAAGGGAGTCATAAAGCAGTTACAATCGGGTCAATTTCATTTAAGAAAATGGTATTCAAACTGTCCTCATATCATTAATGAAATCGTTAATGAAAGTGTAAATGACGGATTACTTAACTTGAGTAACAACGAATATTCAAAAACATTAGGTCTCCTTTGGTCGTGCAAAGAAGACAAGTTAATGTTCGCAGTAAATATAAAAGAAAACAAACTCGTCACTAAGCGTACTATTTTATCGATCATGTCACAAATCTTTGACCCATTAGGCATAATTAACCCATGCATACTTAACGCAAAAACTATTTTGCAAAAATTGTGGTCCTTAAAAATTACATGGGATGAAACCGTTCCTGCAGATATTGCAATTTGTTGGCAAAAATTCATTGATTCGTTACTATATATCAACTATATACGCGTTCCGAGATGCATTGTTTGTGATGACTCAGCTATCATTGAGCTCCATTCATTCAGTGACGCATCGAGTTATGCGTATTCGGCTTGTGTTTACATCAAATCCGTTTCTTACAATAACAACGTTTCTGTTCACTTATTGACAGCGAAAAGTCGAGTCGCCCCATTGAAACAGACAACTGTACCGCGGCTAGAATTGTGCGGAGCACTTCTCGCTGCAAAATTAGTAGATAAAGTAAAATCATCGCTTAGATTACACATAAATAATTGTATTTATTGGTGTGATTCAACTATTGTGCTTGGTTGGATAAAATCTTCAAAAACTCATTTATTAAAGCCGTTTGTTTTTAATAGAATTCAAGAGATTCTTGACAGAAGCGAGTCATCCGCCTGGCGTTACGTACCCACCAGCGTTAACCCTGCCGATATAGGCTCACGAGGGCTAGACGCCAAACAATTAGAAACTTGTGCATTGTGGTGGACCGGGCCGGTATTCCTGGCGCAAGATGACTCATCATGGCCAGTCCAACCAACAAGCTATAAGCAATCTGAATTACCAGAATTTAAGGTTCAATGTAACTTGTCGACTACTCAATTAGATCATATCACATATTATTCAAATTTGTTTAAACAATTCTCTAGTTTCAACCGATTACAACGTATTGTGGCTTACGCTCAAAGGTTCATTCATAATTATTATAATAGGAAAAATAAGCGTAGTGGTCACCTAAAAATCCATGAACTTAATTCTGCTCTAAGCGCACTTTGCAGATTCGCACAGCGTGAACATTTTTCACAAGAATACACGTTATTAAAAAATAATAAAAAATTACCTATTAAAAATTCATTATGCAATTTAAATCCATTCTTTAACAAAGCTGACGGACTAATGCGAGTGGGAGGTAGACTTAATAACTCTTTTTATGATTTTGACACAAAACACCCCATATTGCTTTCATCAAAGCATCACCTCGCAGAACTCATATTCAGACAATATCATATTTGGCTTATGCACGCTGGTCCACAGTTGCTTTTGGCTACCTTGCGTCACAAATTTTGGGTTATTGGGGGCAGAAACTTGGCTCGCAAAACAGTTCAAAGATGTATTAAATGTTGTCGTTTCTCGGGAAGGATTATACAACCAATCATGGGCAATCTTCCCGAACAGCGCTTGCATGCTGAGTTTCCGTTCACAAACACTGCTGTTGACTACGCCGGACCGGTCATGATACTGAACCGTAAGGGAAGAGGAAGTAGAACCATGAAATCCTATCTGTGCATATTTGTGTGTTTAGCCGTCAAGGCCGTGCACATAGAACTTGTGACCGATCTGAGTAGTGAGTCATATTTAGCTGCATTAAATAGATTTATTGCTCGTAGGGGCAAACCAACAAACATTTTTTCTGATAATGGAACAAATTTCGTAGGCGCATGTAATGAATTATCTAAATTCCTTAAACAAAATTCTGATACTATTAAATCACAAACATCGAACATGTCAATTAACTTTAGATTTTCACCAGCTTATAGTCCACATTTTAACGGATTAGCTGAGGGTTCGGTTAAGTCATTTAAACACCACTTGAAGCGAGTCGTAGGTTGTACGAATTTAACTTATGAAGAAATGAATACGGTTCTTGTACAGATTGAGGCGATCTTGAACTCAAGACCCCTCACCCCTATTTCTTCAGATCCATCGGATCTTACAGCTCTCACACCATCGCATTTTTTAATTGGACGAACAATAACATTTCTGCCTACTCCCCAGGTCAAGGAAACTACTGCTGTGCACACTCTTTCACGATATATGAGAACACAGCAACTGAAAACCCATTTCTGGAATAGATTTCATAAAGAATACATTACAGAACTTCAAAAACGACAGAAATGGCGCAAAGATGGAGGACAGCTCAAACTTGGAGAAATGGTCGTAGTAAAAGATGAGCGACTGCATCCCAACCAGTGGCTTCTGGGACGAGTGACTCGCCTCCACCCCGGCTCCGACGGCGTGACCCGCGTAGCTGACGTCCTCACCTCTTCAGGGATACAACGACGGGCCTTTAACCGACTGTGTCCCCTACCGATCGAAGATCAGAACTCCGTTCCTGGGCCGGCAACATGTTGACGCCTTGTGTGCAAAATTGTTTGTTGCACACACACGCAGGCTCGCGAGTGCTCATCGGCCGATCGCCCCCCCCGGCCCCGCGCGCCTGATTCCGCAGTCCGCACTCTCAGCTCCGCGGCTCGTGCGAACGGTCGACACACGCATTAATTATTGTAATAATTGTTTGTACTTATAAAGACTTCTACAGTATGTAAATTGCCGAGCATAATTATTATAAACCTTGAACTACCATTACGACTTATTATTTCATTATTTCACCGGCGACGAAGCCCTAAAGCCGCAACCAGCCTCTCCATATATCCTCATATATGTATATTTATCGTAATGTAGAGCAATTTTATCACAATATAGAGAAACTTTATCACTATATAGAGCAACTCACTGAGCCGTGTGAGCGTCTCGAGCAGGCTGCGCGCGGAGAGCCAGGTGTTCTTGCCGCCCGCGTGCCCGCCGTCCACCCACCACATCTCCTCTATTAGCTCTATGAACCTATATAGAAAAAATTGGTTGTTTGTAAAGTAGGTTTACGATCGAGATGTTTACGTGATAACGTCTTATTGGTGGCAGCGCTCGAGATGAGACGGGAGATCGGTCCGTCTCTCTCTCGCTATACCTGCGATCGCGCTCGTGAGGTTTTGGTGTGACACAAGTTTCTGAACATGTCACCCGACTAAATCGATTTTAAAAACGTTATCACGTTAAAAAGGCAATTTTTAATTCTTGCTTTATGATTCTAAATCGATTAAGATAACCGACAAAATTAAAGAGAACTGTTTTAAGTGATTCTTGATTAAACATATAAAAGAAAATCTTATAATTTAAAATAATAGAATCCTTTTTACATTTTATACCATTAACAATAACTGTATGTTTATTTTTTTTATTTTATTACACACTATTTAAAAATAATAAAATATTCTATTTATTACAAAAAACCGCATCAAAATCCGTTGCGTAGTTTTAAAGATTTAAGCATACAAAGGGACATAGGGACAGAGAAAGCGACTTTGTTTTATACTATGTAGTGATTATTATATTGTAATGTTTGTGGAGATTGAAGTAGAACTTCATATCCATATAGCTACACTACTACAGACACTACACTAACTTGAGACGGCTGAATCGATTTATTTGAAAATTGACAGGGCATTGGTACAATATAATATGTATACATTTAAGATTACTACCTGGTAATCCGAATCAGTGGTAAATGTTTTTAGAAGTTCCTGAGATCAGCGCATTCAAACAAACAAGCAAACTCTTCAGCTTTATAACATTACTAGTGGTCTGCCCCGGCTTTGCTCGTGGTACATATTTCGCAATAAAAGGTAGCCTATGTCCTTTCTCGGGTATCAAAATATCTCCATACCAAATTTCATGAAAATTGCTTCAGTAGTTTAGGCGTGATTGAGTAACAGACAGACAGACAGAGTTACTTTCGCATTTATAATATTAGTATGGATTATAGATTGAGTAGTACCTACTCTGCTCATTTAAATAAAATATTTTTTTAGGTTAATACTGATAGGATTTGAAAGCGTCTTAAAGTTTTCCACGAAGGAATCTTATGGAAGAAGCTTATTGTGGTAATATTAATAGTATAGGTACATAAACTGTTGTTGGCAAATCATTGTTTTTTTCTGTCATGTCTTTCATTTATGTGTACTTTATTAAATTCCTATCCCACATATTTAGTATTTACCCTTACTACTAGTAAAATTTTAAAGTCTGTCCCATATAAAAAAATCTAAATTCAATTCCTTAAAATATAAGGCAGAGTTTCACGGCTAAATACTTAAATATCAACAAAATTTAAGGCAAAAACATAGAAATCTAAATAACAAGACACATAGAAGTGCTATAATGTCATAATTTGTATGAAAACCGCTGTCGCCAAAATCAACACATTCAAACCGAAAGCTAAACAGTACACACAAGTAAACTATGCCTTTTATTGGACAGCTTGATTTTAGTGAAAACTAACTTATCTATTAAATTAAGCTTTTGAATATGTATCCTAACGCACGAATTTACGGTTTATTTTAGAATAACATCCCTAAGTAGGTATATGAGACTTTTTGCTCCAATACGAACAAACGTGATAATAAGAATGGTCGACTGTGTCATTCATTGTTATTTCGATTACTATGGTGACACTCGTAATACTTGTAAATATTCTATAATTTTAAGGAAAAACGGCATTATTTCTAAAAAAAAATATTTTCGGATGAAATATTATTCCTTTATAAGTATAATTACAACTTGTGGAAGAATTTCCGCAATGGGAATTGCTGAAACACACCATGTATACACTCATACGTCTCCAGAGCAACTGAACAGTGACGAATGCACTGGTGATGTGCAAATCACCTGAGTGGCGACAAGGTCACGCACGCTTACGACTTCTAGTGTCTTGTTATTTAGATTTCTATGGGCAAAAAACACAGATCTATACTAATATTATAAAGAGGAAAGGTTTGTATGTATGTATGTATGTATGGTTTTCACGCATAAACCACTCGACCGATTTTGATCAAATTTGACACAGATAATCTTTAGACCCTGAGAAAGAACATAGGGCCTTAGACAAAGTAACAATCAAAAAACGATAACGAAGTTAGAAAAGGCAAAAATGTATGGGATTGACATACGCCGCGTTAGATCACGTGGTCTATCTAATGTCAATCCCATACATTTTTCCTTTTCTAACTTCGTTATCGTTTTTTAATTGTTACTTTGTCTACGGGCCCTAGGCTACCTTTTATTGCGAAATATGTACCACGGGTGAAGCCGAGGCAGACCGCTAGTATTTTATAAAAATACACCCACCTGCACATATGCCTGTCCCACGGAGTAAGTGTCTTGGTGTAGTGGAACTCATATATAAGCTGATTGAGCACCACACAACCCTTGCTGAAGCCCACCAGGCTGAGCTTGCTCTTGTCCAGGGATAGGGTATCCCGCCACCAGAGTGGGCACCTGGGTTTTTGGTTGAATTTGTATTGGATAACGGTATATTTGGTGAAAAATGCGCATAAATACGTACAAATACATTACGTATAAATGTATTTAGTATATTTTGAAATATAAACAAATAGACTCACAATGGCCAAAATTATAAAATGTTGATTTAAATTACAGCTTATTTCGTAGCAGTAACGTTCACTTTGCGATGATGCGACGAAGACAAAGAAACGTTCTCGAATTTTTTGCGCCTCCATTTGTTTATTAGAAAACTCTGCCTAATACAAGCGTAGGCAGAGTTTTGCTTAAGACAATTTGTGAGCATGATCGTGAGTTTAGTTGTTCATTGTACGTCAATGTAAATATAAAAACATTGATACAAAATAATCACATTTAAACGATTCTTTTCTACACTAACAGTATAAGAAGGAAAGATTGTATGTAAGTTTGAAGTGAATAAGCTTCTTTATATTTTGATAATATTCATTCGCCATACCATTTACAATCCAATCATTTATATATGAGACACAACATCAAAATTCAATACTAATAATACTCAAGAACAACAAAATAATTAGATTCCAAAAGCAAGAGATAGAATCGAAATAGAATCTTCATACAACACATAGTTAACTACATACACAACTGCGTTCTTGGTACATTTTTTATAAAACAATCAAAATTTAGCAGAAGCATTTCACAAAATCCTTAAAAACTGACACAAAAAACACTGAAAACATCAATTAAAACCATTCTAAAGCTTAACAATATAGTTCAAATATTACAAAACCTTCTTATACATATTTTTTATAAAATGTGGGTAGTTAGATAAATCCGTCACGACATCCATTGGAACTAAACCTACTCACTGCTTGTGTTCAAGGCTCGTGCTTTGTGCCGCTTCGCTCTTTGCGGCCCCGTTTGATTTGCTCTTGTTTTCACTGTTACTTGCGCCCTGCAAATAAATGTATTTCAGAATAAAAGTATTGATTTTCATGAGAAAAACTGTTGTTTTTGTATTGAATATATTAGCTAATGGGATAATGATGATTTTTTTATAGTTTTGAGCTTAGTTTATGAAAAATTAAAGTTGGATAAAGTATGCGCGCCGAGTTTCAGTACTCACTTACTTGGAAGTAAGTAAGACTTAAAATAAAATGAAACGAGACGGAAAAGTTTCATATAATAAATGTCACATTCTGTTTAATTTTTATCCAGATTCTGAACTACCCGCAAATAAAATATTAAAAATAAATCCACAAATCAGCTTCTGTGTTATTTGAAACAAAAAACAAACGATTTATTACTATTCGTAAAAAAAAACTTCTTTTTTTAACTTAATCAAAACTTTTTAGAGAGAAACATATAATAAACCTTAGCAACTACACATATTTTCATAACTACCCACATACCTGTTCCTCTATATCCACATCATCATCAGGATACATTCCATACGTGACTGCGTCCGTCAGTTGGCGAGTTGGCAGCTCTTTCACTCGTATACTTAGTTCTTGGAGTAACCTGACGTTAAGAAATAAACCAGTTATAGACTCGACATGATGCTATAAAAAAGCGCTAAAACTAACTAGAATCTAGGTCATATATACATATTAACTTTTCTTTCGCAATCAAAAAATTTAGTTGAATTTAGTAGGGTAGTTACACTCATTATTGCCAATTATTTTAAATAACTACCCTCAATACAGCCAATTTATTTAAATAAGAATGTTATTAGAACGAATGAACTCTTTTTTTCAGTCAATATATGAAACTACCCTCTTTTATTGAACTATTTTGTCAACACATACAATCATATATTTGCTAACAAATTTTTCCTCATTGCCCAATCAATATAGGTAACTACCCATTTTTTTTACTTTTTCTCAACACAATTAATCACTTCATAGTATAAAACAAAGTCGCCTTCTCTGTCCCTATTTCCCTATGCCCCTTTGTATGCTTAAATCTTTAAAACAACGCAACGGATTCTGATGCGGTTTTTTTTAATAGATAGAGTGATTCAAGAGGAAGGTTTTAGTATATAATTTATTAGGTTTTAGATATTATAATTAGCACTAACTTCTCCAAATGGTGCAGCGCATTGTGCGTGGGCGTGTGGTCGGGCACGCCCGCGTTGTTGCTCGGCACGAAGTTGTCGTAGCAGCTGAAGCTCTTGTACTCAATCCTGGAACAACTTGGTAGGGTTTTATTAATGCTTACGATTCTTTGGAGATAGGTGACGGGTTTTTTTAGAAAAATAACTGAGAAACAATTGGTTTAATACACTATAATTTTTTTTTATTAGCGAACGTTAATTTTCCGTACACATATTTATCACTGAATGCACAGTGCATTGATATATGTACCGATGGATAATTTATATCAAATACAAGTTAAAGAACTTCTTTCATAATAAATACATAATATAGACTACTTACCGTGCCGGTCTCACGACAACGATGTGCTTTGTGGGGAAGTTCTCGCTAAGCATCCGCGCAGTGTTCTCGAGCGACCATCTGACGTAGTTCCTGTTGTCGCGGTGCGTTTGCATCACTTCCTCGTAATCCTGATAAATGTGTAGAGAATATATCATTATGGGACTTAATATCACAATGTTTGGTAAGGAATTTAAACTCAATGTAAACAGTAAACTACAACAAAAAAAACTTATAAGGGTGAATTTCCCAAACGACTTTTTTTTTTGTCTTCATTGAAATTAGTATTTGAAAAAAGGAATATTGTTCTGTACTATTTTTTTTTGTATTCATTAGGTATTTATTGGGTTGTGGCATAAAATATTATTTGTCTAAGTCTATTTACAAAGGTAGAAATAAATACATAAACCTCTATTTTTGTCACATCGGTGCTGTCCCTCTACTTTTTTTACAAGCAAAAACGCTTATATCGTTATAAAAATAAGTAACTTAAGAATAGAACTTATTCTATTTCATAGAATATTAGTTTTATTATTAATATGTAGCATATTTTATTACGTAATTCATAATATTTATTACTGAGAGGCATAAATGTACTTGTCTCGCAAAATTTTGTCATATCGCTGCACAAAAGTAATTTAAACCTAACTTTGCATCGATGAGTCCGACAGTGTCCCCACCCCAATTTTATTTCCCTCGTTAGTGTGTGCTAGTGCGCAGTCAGGACGGACGTGTGTCAAATCGCTGCATATTCCCGCCAATTACGTAAGTACGACATTTCAGTTACTTCCAAGCAATTATTTTATATTATCGGTGGTTGCATTTTTCTAGTGTAATGTGAAGTTTTATTACGATTGTTTGGTTCTAACAGACATAGTAAGTAAATTAGCATCATTATAGGTACTTGAATTTAGCCTAAATATTATACATTTTTCATAATTTTCAAAAAAGTCGATAATTTCTCACGTCGCTGTTCTCATATCGCTGTAATCGGTGGTCTTTTTTACCACCGATGTGATAATTTACACCGATGTGATAAGAAAAATCAATCGGTGTCTTAAATATCATATCGGTGTTTTGATTCATGATCGACGCATAGTTTTGTCACATCGGTGGATTGTTTTATCACATCGGTAGATCATATTATCACCTCGGTGTAATTTTATCATATTGGTAGACATAGTGTCATTTCATTAAAGTAAACAAAAAAACAATGGAGCATACCTACAACCATACATTATATACATACATATACACATATTATATTTTTTAACTTTCATAAATATTAACTTGTGTGCAGCTCGTGCCGCACACAATTCGTTCGAGTAATTTTGTTTAAGATTAATTTTGTTTAAGAATGCTGAAATCAAAACTAAACGAGGAGGAGAAAAAAGAGAGAAAGAGGTTGATGGAAAGAATAAGAAAAGCTAAAATCAAAAGTGATCCTGTGTTAAACGAGCAGCATTTAAGAAAAGACAGAGAACGCTTAGCTAAAAGAAAGGCAGCTGGACTTATCCTAACCCGAAGCCAAATGACTGCACATGCACGTCGCAATGCACAAAAGAAAAACCGAATCAGTGCCCGTGCATATTATCAGCGGAAAAAAAAATAAGGCAAATGGTGCCCGCAACAACCCAACAAGTGTTTCAGAGACCAATGACGCAGAATCGCTACCGAAAAATCAAGATAATGAGCCCGGTATTTCTCAAGAACTAATAGGACCTCATAGCCCACGGCTATTGCGACAGAATGTTCGATGTAATAGTCCTAATTTGCGTATTGATGCCATAGTAGCGAGTAGTTCCCACTATTTACGTACAAGCAGTCCCCTAGATTTATCAATAGCATCTCCTTTACGAACGCCAAGTATTAGTTCTATAAATTCAGAAGAATCAACATTACGCCCAAATAGTCCTAACTTAGACACATCCTTTAATACTGTTAAATTCAAACAAGACATTAAAATGAAATTTCGTAAATATCAAAACGTTAAAACTCAGCAAATACACGATTTAAGAAAACAATTGGCAAAGGCTAATAAAGAGAAACTAATGTACAAAAAGAGATACATGAGACTACATCAAGAATTTAAGAAATTAAAACAGAGTAATTTAGAAGTGAGACGAATCCCAACGAAGCCAAAAAATATAGACCTGCAAAAACGTATCCGTAAGATTGTTGTTCAGTTTTTTGAGGATGATGAAAATTCAAATCTTTGCCCAGGTAAAAAGGATACTGTCACACAAAATGGAGTAAAAAAACAGAAAAGGCTGATGAAAGACACAATTAAAAATTTACACAAAAAGTATTTGACTTCGGGCTACCCTCCAATCAGTTACGTCACTTTTACAAGAATGAGGCCGTTTTGGGTCACGCAGCCAAAATTAAACTTGAGAAATACATGCCTATGTGAGAAACATGAGAACATGGATCTTGTTATATCATCTTTAAAAAGAAATCGTATCATAAAAGAAAACACCACGACTGAAATTCTAAGTAGTATTTGCTGTGATATTTTTAAGGTAGAATGCCTGCAAATAACATGTCCTGTCTGTAAGAATCGTCATTTAAATTATCAAGAATTTGATAACTCCAAAGATGTTATTTATTGGAATTGGAAGAAGATAAAAAAGAATTACAAAAAAAATGGAGTCGATAAAATAGCCGTTAATGTAGAAAAAGTAAAAATAACCGTTAAACCATTACAACTAATCAAAATATTTGAAAACAATCTGAAACCGTTCTTAACACATTGTAGTAATATACGAAATCAAAGTCAAGCTTTTAAGCACTACAAACAAAACATGACTGAAAAGGATTGTGTCGTTCACATTGACTTTAGTGAGAACTATAGCTCCAAGTACGGGTCCGAAATACAATCTATGCACTTTGGTGGCAGTCGTCAACAATTCACATTACACACTGCTGTAATTTACTATAAAAATAAGGAAGAGAATATAACAACTCAATGTTTCTGCACTATTAGTTCTTCACTGCGCCATGATGCTGCCGCCGTTTGGGCTCACCTTGTTCCAATATTAGAAGAAATTAAACAGGAAGCTCCAATTGTTCAGAATCTTATTATTATTTCTGATTCTCCATCAGGCCAGTATCGGAATAAGAAAATTTTTTATATTATGTCCCAACTCAGTATTTACTGCTCTTCTCTGACTAACATAATATGGAACTATAGTGAATGTGGTCATGGAAAAGGTGCGCCAGATGGAGTAGGTGGGCTACTGAAGCGAACGGCGGATCGATTTGTTGCACACGATGGTGATATGAATAATATAGACTCTTTTGTAAACTATTTAAAATCTGCTGTCCAAGGCGTGAAAATTAGTACTGTAGAAGAATATGAAGTTGAAGAAAAGGACTGGCTTCTCCCTACAAATTTGAACACATTTCGTGGAACATTGCAAGTCAAACAAGTCATTTGGACTAAAGAAGCTAAAAATCGTATAGTTTTACGTCGACTTTCTTGTATAGAAGATGAATGTATGAAATATGTTGTTAAATGTCCACATGGCAAACATCTAGACTTCCACAATTTGTCAACCGAACACGAAATTAAGTCTAAACCTCAACTTTCTACTTCGAGTAATAAAAAATCCAGAACTAAATCCAAAATAGATATCACTAAAATGCGACCAGTAAAGTTAACTGACAAATTAATTTTGTTCCCACAGCCATCACATTCAAAGTATTTTACACCATCAAATACATTAAAAATCTCGGAAAATGCGGCACCCAGATCATCCTCTTCGACAAAAATGTCTGAAAATTTGCTATTGAACTATGTAGATCTTGATCAAAGTACTCCTGCCTGTTCATTTTTAGAGAAAATTGACACGAACATTTTAGTTGGTTTAGAGGAATCAACTCAATTCGTAAATAAAGAGGATACGGTAAAAGCATCTAATAGATTTTCAAGTCCTACCGTGGAAGACAGTGACACCGATGAGGAAATATTTAGAATAAAATCTAAAATTAACTTTAAAAAAGAAAAAAATGAGCCACGTAAACCAACTCCTGACATCAAACAGAGATTTAATTATATATTTGGTTGCAGTGACACTGATGATGACTTATTTTGATCTGGGCTGATTTGTTTTTAAAATTTTTATTTTTATTGTTTTTAGTTTTAATTGAAAAAAAGAGGTTTAATTGTTGTAACAGATAATAATTATAAAAGTACGTAATTAAGTGCTGTGATTAACTATAGGTATACTACATAGTCTTCTATGACTTAAAAGTCTAATTATGGTGCAATTTAATAAAAGTGGAGTACGAAGACGGTTCAAGTTCTGTAGTGATTTATGTTGAACTTAAAGGCTGATTAACATAATAACCAAATTATACTGACAGATTTAATTTAAGTTTTTTTTTTAAGGGTAAAGATTATTTGCTAGATGTAAGATATAAGCGATCTCTATGTAATCTATGATACTTACGCACTGAGAACAAAGATTTTAAAAATATTAAATTAAGTGATAATTAAAGCTGTGATTATTGTAGTGTTGTTATGATTAAGGTTAAACTTAAAAGGCTGATTAATTAGGTATATAAAGTTTTCTTATATAAAGTTTCTATTCTCAGTATTGTTGAACCTAGAACGCCACAATGTTTTAAGTGTACCTACACATGGCAAAACAATTAGCTTGATCGCCACATTAATAAATGTGTATTGTACAATAACGTACAAGAAATTTTTGTTTTTTATACTTCTTTTAAATAAACACAATGATAATTAAAAAAAACATTATTTTTTATTCTAAGAAAATAATACCCTTAGTTCAGGTATTCAGTTCTTAGTCACTCCTTCAAAAATGTATAAGCCTACTATTTCTTTTTTGATGTTCAAAGGTGGATAGATTATCATATCGCTGTATATGTATATCACATCGGTGAATAAATTTATCATATCGGTGTACAGAAAAGATAATCGGTGCCGGATTGTCACATCGGTGGAAACCAGAATTCAAACTGAATTTTCTCCATAGTCTTAAAAGATACGTTGATGGTTACCAATAAGGGAGTATTTAGTATCCTAAATATTACATTAAACATGAAAAAAATAAAAAATATATATAAATGAAAAAGTTCACCGATATGATAAGAAAAATGGCATTTGTTGAAATTCACCCATAAATAATAATTTAGAATCGTAGTTAGATCCAAGATGTGAGGATCTACAGAATTATTTTACTGTAGGTTTGGAACGTTTAAAATATCTTGTCGAGACTTTCTTTTTAGCTGAAAAAAAAGAGCATCAGCTCTAGCTGATAAAAAGAAATTACAAGTCAATAACTGCGTTAAAAACAACCGACTTCAAACTTGCACTTGCAACATTTACAAATACAGACAAAAATGCTCATAAAATAAAAACTACTGGGCCTATCCGAATAAAATTTTTATGGGACCAATTCGACACCATCCCGCATCGAACAAAAAAAGAATCACGTAAATCGGTTCAGAAACCACGGAGTAATCGGTGTACATACATAAAAAAAAAAAAACATACCGGCCGAATTGATAACCTCCTCCTTTTTTTTGAAGTCGGTTAAAAATTAGAAAGATGATCTAGGCTGATGCCTAAGCCACCTTTCTAATTTTAATTTGTTGGGTCATTTAACCAAAGCGAAGGAAATATGCCTTTTAGTTTTCTGTTATTTATATTGAGTAATAACTTTGAAATAAATCACATCCCACACATCCTACACTATTTCTCTCTTAACCTAAATTACCTGTACATCACCACCAAAGAACACAAGCGTATCTGGCGAGTTGGTCTTCTGCCTCGCCGGGTGGAACAGCACGTCATTCTCGCGCCCCTCATGGCCGTTCACGCGACGCAACCGGATCGGCAGCATCGCGCCGATCTCTACTCTTGATGGTGCATGTGCATAGCTGGAAGGCACTATCGAGTTTCTTATTGGTTCTTTTTTGTAAAATTGCGTATAGAAAGAGTGTCTGTCAACTCTGTAGAAACTGCTTTCTGTACTAGTATTTAATATTAATGCCGCTTTCTACTCTCGATGAAGCATAGGTGGAAAGGAACTGTCGAGATTCCTGTTGGTTCTACTCAGTTAAAATTGGTTATAGAAAGAACTGTTGACTCTGTATAAACTGCTTTCTGAACTAGTAGGTTATATGAATGCCGCCTTTTACTCTTGATGAAGCAAAGGTGGAAAGGAACTGTCGAGATTTCTGTTGGTTCTACTCAGTTAAAATTGGTTATAGAAAGAACTGTTGACTCTGTATAAACTGCTTTCTGAACTAGTAGGTTATATGAATGCCGCCTTTTACTCTTGATGAAGCAAAGGTGGAAAGGAACTGTCGAGATTTCTGTTGGTTCTACTCAGTTAAAATTGGTTATAGAAAGAACTGTTGACTCTGTATAAACTGCTTTCTGAACTAGTAGGTTATATGAATGCCGCCTTTTACTCTTGATGAAGCAAAGGTGGAAAGGAACTGTCGAGATTCCTGTTGGTTCTACTCAGTTAAAATTGGTTATAGAAAGAACTGTTGACTCTGTATAAACTGCTTTCTGAACTAGTAGGTTATATGAATGCCGCCTTTTACTCTTGATGAAGCAAAGGTGGAAAGGAACTGTCGAGATTTCTGTTGGTTCTACTCAGTTAAAATTGGTTATAGAAAGAACTGTTGACTCTGTATAAACTACTTTCTGAACTAGTAGGTTATATGAATGCCGCCTTTTACTCTTGATGAAGCAAAGGTGGAAAGGAACTGTCGAGATTTCTGTTGGTTCTACTCAGTTAAAATTGGTTATAGAAAGAACTGTTGACTCTGTATAAACTGCTTTCTGAACTAGTAGGTTATATGAATGCCGCCTTTTACTCTTGATGATGCATAGGTGGAAAGGAACTGTCGAGATTTTTGTTGGTTCTACTCAGTTGAAATTTCTTATAGATATAACTGTTGACTCTATAGAAGCTGCTTTATAAACTGGTAGTAAATATGAATGTATGTAATGACAATGCAAAAGAGCTGCTAAACATATTCTTGTTAAATAAATATTAAATATATGTCTGAGTTTTATTTTCTTGCTGATTCTACACTGTAAAATCTGTTTATCACTGATAATGTAACTGTAGTTTAACAATAGTTTATTTTGCTGGCTATACTTGTTAGAAACTGATTATAGCCGGACAGACTAACTGCAAAGTTTTTTAGCTGCTAAAAAGCTGAAGCAGAAAGTTTTTTAGCAGCTTTTTTAGCTGACCCCTACTGTATTTTTCAAAGAGAGGGATTTCTCCATTAATTTATAGTTTGTCTCCAGATTTTACTTATTTAAATAAATCAACATTTGAGTATAAATTTCAATGATTAAAATTTTATTCTATTAATATTATAGTATTACATATTAGATGGTCCATTATTATAAAGTAGAATGGTAAATAGTTATTTTTTTTCTAAATGGGTAATTATTCTAGTAATAATATAAGTTTTTAAAATCTTTGATATTTTAGAGAGGATAAATATAAATAAAACAAAATTAATAAATAATATTTATTTTTGTAAAATGTTTATGTTGATGATTTAACAGAATTAAATAATAAAAAATAGTTTATCTACCCCTTAAACTTAGTTAAAGCATGATTTTAAAAATTTCTTATAAACATACAATAAGCTTTCCTTACAAATCCTTATGTTAAAAATCTAAATTAGATAAAAGACAACTTTAAAAATATGCATGTGGACTTGCGATTCAATTATTTCATACTTATAAACCTGAGATTTATAAGCCTATGGAATAATAGCACTTTAAACCAACACTCAAAAATTTTATTGCTTGTATTTTTTGCATGTCATTTGCAGTTAACTACAGTCTATTTGTTTTGTTCTTTGCCTTTCTTTGAAATTATTATGCCTTAAACTTTTTAACACTCTATAAACACTTGTTTACTTAAAACAACACTTGGACAACAACAACACAACTTGCACTTATAACAACATAAAATGATAGGACAATTATCAAAAAATCTGATCTGCTCTAAAAAATTTACAGATCACAGAAAAACCTTATAGGTTTATAAAAAGCAACCAAATAGCATATACAATAAATACATTCCTCATTTAATATTTCTAGTTTGCTTTTGATGATAATATTTAGTATCATTCATACACACAGTTATCTTCAATGTGATATCATCAAGGCAGTTCTTCAGTTCCTCCTTTAGCTCTCTAACTTTAACCCTAACATCCTCGCACATCAGATTATAACACATGGCCACTAAACCCATACCCAGCAGAACATAAATAAAATTAATCACCAACTTCAAGTGTGATCCTTCAGCAGAATCTGCAATATTAGCTCCCGGAACAAAGTCACCAAAACCAATCTTGCACAAACTGATAACACAGAAATAAGTCGAGTCTAGGTAGTTCCATTTCTCCCAAGCTCCAAACATTATGGTCCCAGTCAGGATGTAGAAGGAAATTGGAACGTCAATGAAACAACGAGTGTGGAGTCTGACTGGTTTATTAAAAACTGTTAGAACTACCGACAGTGAATTATTACCAAACCACCCTCCATTTTTCCCCTCTTTAAAATACATACATATTTGAATACAAAATACAACTTTAAATAACAAGAACTTAACAAACTTAACATTTTAATTTTTTTTACTCGTTACTAAACAACTTACGAGAACGCTCGTAAGCTCGTACAGCTCGAGCGGATGCACCGTCAGGAGGAGGGGTGGGGGAGCGCGTGACTGAATTTGCGGTCGATTTACCTGTATCCTTATCGGTCGCGTCCTGGTCCGCCTCCTCCTCCTCCGCCACATCAGCACATGTCCCGTCAGCACCATAGCTTGCGGGGGCACAATCAGTCGATTTATTCAAATTCGGCCGGGATAAAGAGAATCGACTTTTACGGTTCCCGCTATCCAGTGAAATAATTTGATCTTGATGCCTACGCCATTCGACCCCGTCATCAACCTTCACCTTATAAGAAACAGGGCCGGTCTTTTGCGTCACATTACCCTCGACCCATTTAGGCGACTTACTGGAATAACTACGTACAAGTACGGGATCCCCGTTCTCGAAATTCCTATCCTGACCTCCCTTGTTAGCCATCTGCCGCTGCTGTGCCGTGCGCACCTCTGCAGCGACGTCCGGACGTAACGCGTCTAAGCGACCGCGCAGACGGTGGCCTAAAAGCGCTACGGCCGGCGAAACTTTAGTCGTGGCGTGCTCCACGTTACGATATTGAAATAAAAACTTCGACAGTGCTTTAGAAATATTTTCGCCTTCATAAATAGCCCTTTTAATTACCTTCTTTACCGTCTTAACCGCATTCTCCGCGGCCCCATTACCTTGTGGTCTGTACGGTGCCGACGTTACATGTTGTATACAATTTTTATTACAGTAAGTTTTAAAATCTATAGACGAGAACGGGGGGCCATTATCAGTAACTAGCTGTGACGGTAATCCGAATCTAGCAAAGATAGACCTCAACACTGACACCGTGGATTCAGTGTCTGTTCGTTTCATTGCAATTACCTCAATCCATTTCGAGAAAGCGTCAACTAATATAAAATATTTTACACCCCCACATTCAGCAAAATCCGCATGAACCCTTTGCCAGGGCCCTAGGGGAAACTCCCAAGGATGTAAAGTGGCGTGGGGCGGAGCGTCCCGAACCACTCGACATGCCTCACAAGATCGACACAAATTCTCTATATCTGCATCCAAAGCAGGCCAATAAACGTAATTACGAGCCAGACTTTTCATTTTGTTCACTCCTAAATGCCCTTGGTGAATTTCCTCCAGGACCCTTGCGCGTAGCGGAGGTGGAACAACAAGCCTGTATTTAAAGATCAGACACCCCAATTCGTGTATGATTTCGTCCTTACGTGCGAAATAAGCCTGCTCCTCCTCACAGCTGGCGCGAGCCGGCCATCCAAACAAAACATATCCTTTGATTTTACATAATAATTTATCTTTATATGTCTCCGCCGCAATATCTTTAAAACTTACAGGCAATGAATCTTTAACTAAATCTACATAACTTAACGCTTCCGTGGGGCTCCGCTCACACGGAAGGGGCAGACGAGACAACGCATCTGCGGGACCGTTCTCACAAGATCTCACAAATTCTACCTTGAAGTCATAGGCTGATAAACGCACGGCCCACCTTTGTAAGCGGCTTGCAGCTGTTTGTGGTATTCCACCCTTTTTACCGAAAATATGTGATAAGGGTTGATGATCGGTACGCAATATGAACGATCTCCCATACAAGTATTGATGGTGTTTAATTACCCCAAAATAAATCGCGAGCGCCTCCTTGTCTAACTGACTATAATTCCGCTCCGCCGAATTGAGCGACCGTGAAACACAGCTGATAGGGCGCTCACTCCCGTCTGAGTAGCGATGCGCCAGGACCGCGCCCACCCCATACGCACTGCTGTCCACTGACAACATGAGTTCCCGACCGTCTTCATAATGCGCTAATACTTTATCACAGGTGAGAGCATTTTTAGCTGCAATAAAAGCCTCCTCACATCTCGAATCCCATGTCCAATCGATGTCTTTTTTTAAAAGTGCATGCAAGGGTTGTAACATAATGCTTAAATTTGCAATGAATTTCCCATAATAATTTAACATTCCTAAAAAACTTTTTAATTGTGTAATATTCTGGGGCCTCGGGGCCTCTGTAATAGCGGCTAGTTTATTTGGATCGGGACGTAACCCTGTTTTATCGATGATAAAACCTAAATATTTTACACTTTTTTGTAAAAAACTGCATTTTTCAAATTTAACAGTAAAACCCATAGCCCGTAACCGTTCTAATACGGTACGCAAATTTCTTAAATGACTTTTCCTATCCACCCCGGTAACACAGACGTCGTCCAAGAATACAACGGTATTTGGAACACCCCGAAGGGTTTCCTCCATGATCTTTTGAAACTTCTCCGGGATACACGACAAACCGAATGGAGTGCGACGATATACAAATGTACCGACGTGCGTAGTTATAGCCGTATAACGCTGTGAATCATTCGATAACAAGCATTGTTGATAACTATGTTTTAAATCAATTTTTGAATACTCTTCTCCCCCACTCAGTGAAGCGAACAACTCCTCGATCCGAGGAAGTGGATATGGATCACGCTTAAGAATCGGATTTATAGTAATTTTATAATCACCGCAAATTCTTATATCGCCGCATTCTTTAACCACGGGTACTATCGGCGTCCCATAATCGGATGACTCAACACGGTAAATAATTCCCTCTCGCTCTAACCGCGCCAGCTCGCTCTCAACGCGAGCGCGCAGTGCTAACGGCACGGGTCGCGCGCGCACGTATACGGGCTTCTCATCCTTTACATATAACGTTATTGTTTTTTTACAAGTTCCTAACTTATCCGTAAACACCTCCGGAAATTCACACATTAATTGACTCACAAATGGATCGCTCTTTACATCCACATTAATTTCCTGTAAATCTATGGCTATATTTTTAACTCCAAGAGCGCGTACCCACTCTCTGCCTAACAAAGGACGTCCCCCGTTCTTAATTACATAAAGTTTACAATTATACACGGAGACCTTACCGAGGGTTACATTTACATTAATAAATCCAAGCGAGTTTATCGTCGAACCGACATAACTGCGTATGTTTATATTATTAGATAATACAGTTTTATTACAAAAATTACGCCTAAAAAAATCTTCGCTTATGGTCGAAATTCGGCTGCCGGTATCGACTTCGAACTCGATTGGACGTCCATCCACTTTAACCATAACTAAATAAGGTTGGTCACCTGTACCGTCCACTTGGATGTTGAAAAATTCCTCGTCTCGCTCATCGTCACTCACGTAATTATGTCGGGCGTTCGCCCGCCCTTTGCCACTCACTGATTTACACATATTTTTTAAATGGCCACGCACACCACACTCATCACAATTATAATTAGCAAACCGGCACTTATCCGGCCGGTGCGGCCTCCCACACCGCCAGCAGCGGCCGGTGCCGCCGGCCCCGCCGCCCGCGCCGCTCCCGCCGCCGCCGTGCTGCGCGGGCGGGCGCGCGGCCCCGCGAAGCTGCGAGCGCCGTACGCTCGCCTGGTGCAGGCCTTCGCCCGCCGCCGACCCGCTGCCGCCGCCCACGCCTGCTGCGCTCGGGGCTGCGCTCACCTCTGCGTGTCGTTCCGCCGCCTCCAAGGCCAGAGCCAGCTCCACGGCCTGTTTATAATTTATGTCTTTTTCGGCAAAAATTCGCGATCGCATCGCCTCACTCGCCAATCCAGAAACGAACTGGTCACGTAAATTCTCTTCTAAATTGCTGCCGAAATTGCACGTAGTCGCCAAATGTTTTAAATTATGTAAATATTCTGTGAGCGGCTCGCCGACGAGTTGTCGACGTAAGCGAAAAACATGGCGCTCGGCTATCTCAGAACGCTGTGGTTCTAGGTGTTGTCTCACGAGGTCAACGAGCTCTTCAAACGACTTTGATTCGGGATGCTCCGGCGAACATAAATCGCACATTAGTGCATATGTTGTCTCTCCCACAACAGTAATTAGTAATGGCACTTGCAATTCATTTCTGATTTCGTTCAACAATAAGAATTGTCTCACACGGCGAATATATGCTGGCCATTGTTTGGAGTTAACATCAAACGGCTCCAATTTCCCTATAGGCATGTTCACAACACTTTACTCACGTCACGCGTAGTTCCGACTCGTCGCCAATGGAACGTCAATGAAACAACGAGTGTGGAGTCTGACTGGTTTATTAAAAACTGTTAGAACTACCGACAGTGAATTATTACCAAACCACCCTCCAGAAATGACCCATAGACAAGCTGTCGAAGGAACTGTGATTTTTCTCTTCGGTTGGACGTCTCCATCTTCAAGCAACGGATCCTCTCGTCGACTGCACTCATGTGCTGTTATGTATAACCATTTAAAAGACTGCGCTAACACCTTCCCCATATTACAGAAGTAGAGCACATATATAGGTATCCCGAAACAAGCGTATGCCATTGATACAACTTTACCCCAAACAGTCTTTGGCACAACATTCCCATAACCAATCATTGTAAACACTGATAATGAGTACATGAGTGCTGCAGGGAAGGACCATATATCTTCAGGAGACCTCCCATTGTATCCCAGATGTATAGCTGCTGTAATATTGTTTTGGAACACCTTCAATACATTGTTACTATTGTACATCCAGGCTGTTTGATTCAAAACATTATATCTGTTGGTTATATTCCACAGCTGTTCGACACAACTTCGTCGCCACTGCTTCACATTCTCCAATTGTTCATCAGGGCTGTCCTTCTCAATGTGCATAAAACTTGCAGCACCTAATATCGCGTAGCAGACTACGAGCGCGCCAACACCTACTTGCGTAAACATAAACGCTATGAACTTCCGCAGGCAATCCTTAATTTTCTCGCGCGGATCGCTGCCCGTCGACGATGTCGAATCTCTACTTCTAAAAGACCCGTGGCCACTTGAATGTATGTTATGACGCTCCATTGTAATGATGGACACTTCTTAAACTAGATTAGCGGTAATATGCGGTTATTACAAACGTTCGCACGCATAAGTTATGGTTTATTTCTGGAATTTATTTGGCAAAATGCCAGATGCTATGGTTACAAAATATTATGGAGTTCATGCAATACTTACACTTTGCGCGTATCGGAGAAAAATTTCAATTACAAAAATACTCGAGAAAATAAAAATCCAAATATTTATTGATTTCTGTAATGTGTTCAAATAAAAATGTATGTAATATCAAAATTAGGTGCGCACTTACCGTAAAATGTTCAAATACCACTTTTTAATTTTTTTTTATGTTTTTATGAATTGTAGCTTCAATATTTAAATCATTTTTATTTGCTTTAAACAATTCTTTTGTAATTTTATGTCCATTAAAAATATTTTGTGCCGAAAATATTGTTTATCAATAAAAACGCCAAAGTCAAAGTCAAACATTTATTGGATTTATATTGGATACTTGCACCATAATTTTGTCTTTTCAACAGGTGTTAGTATAATATGTAAATGTTTCAATGTGACTTACTTAACTCAATATCATATTTATTTTTGTTACAAATTTGAATATAGATTACATTTTTACACAATTTATCTTTATTTTCTTTATTGATACATAGGGGTTTGATTCAACTATGATCATATTCACTATCAGTATCCGATTCCGTAGTCATTGATTTCTTCCCACATCTGTCAAATCCAAAAGCAAAATTCACACGTTTTCTTGGCGTTGTTTGTCGTCCGGCGTTACATTTTTTATGGTTTACAAATAATTTTTGATTAATGTAAGGTAAAATGTAACGTAGGACTTGTGTTTTTATAAAATAATAAGTTTTGTCCAATTTCGTAAGTATTTGTTTTCCTATTTAGATTAGAAACACTCAGCTTAAAATTATCTAGTACTTAGCCGATAATACATATTTCAGAACTAATAAGTTAAAATTACAACATTATGCGAGCGATATGCTATTAATGAGAAATTTTATTTAATATTCTAATGTGTAAGCCGGCGATTTCATTGATAAATTGAATATTTAATATCGTATTTTAACGAGAGGTTTCCAAGGTCGACTGTGACGGAACGGAAATCTACAGTCTTATTAACTTAATATTTAATATACTCCTTACTATTAATACAAATCCAATTAAAAATACTCCAAAACCAATATTTTAATTTCCTATAAGTGTTTATAAATTTTTTTTGTATATCATGAAGCCTTTATTCATATTTTATTTTATTTATTAATCAACTGGTATAAATGACTACATTTCAGGACCGGAAAGTAATCAAAATCATGTAGGCGCAAAATTTATTAAAAAATGTATGCAATAGCTCTAACAAAAACTCCCAAATGACAGTATCAATAGAAAATTACAAATAAATGGATTGCACATAAACTAAAATGGCTTCAAGCACGCCCCAAACAGATTCAAACTGGAGTATCCTCAAATTGACCACAATAGACTTGGTTGGTGGGATTTATTGTAACATTTGCAATGAAACATTTGGTAACAAAAGGGAATTTGACGCTCATTATATTCAACACACTGGAAGTAAGGACATTTTGTACACTTGTGTGATATGCCGGAAGGAGGTTGCGGGCTATCCTAGCTTCAGAGGCCACTGTTATTCCAGCCATGTGATCAAGGGACGATATAAGTAAGTACATTATATTTGTAGCAGTGGTAAAATTTGACCCAATTTATTTTTTTTTACAATAAAATATTTTACAAAAAATTTATAATTGAATATGGGAGAATGTAGTCAAAAATTATTGAAATAATTACAGATTTCTAGTTTAAAAAAAGAAATGATATGTTACAGGTTTTATTTGAAATCTATACATCTATACAAATATTATAAAGAGGAAAGGTTTGATTTTTTGTTTGTTTGTTTGTTTGTATGAATTGAATAGGCTCCGAAACTACTTGGCAGATTTGAAAAATTCTTTCACTGTTGGAAAGCTACATCATTTCTGAGTGACATAGGCTAGGTTTTATCCCGGAAATCCCACGGGAACGGGAACTAAGCGGGTTTTTTTTTGAAAACGCGGGCGAAGCCGCAGGCGGAAAGCTAGTATAAGATATATTTAGAATTTCTATATTAATTACAAAACTCAAATAAAATTTACAGATGCGATAGCTGCGACAAATTCTTCTCCAAACTGCCAGCACTTCAGTATCATGTCAAAATTATGCATCCAAAGAGTTTTCGCTGCTCCACTTGCAAAAAGA
The DNA here is from genome assembly GCF_061535455.1 of Colias philodice. Taxonomy (NCBI): domain Eukaryota; kingdom Metazoa; phylum Arthropoda; class Insecta; order Lepidoptera; family Pieridae; genus Colias; species Colias philodice. The sequence continues at coordinate 1,393,890 of NC_143090.1, forward strand.
AGTAAGTGACGTTTTTCATTTCATGCCTATTTGTTTGGGCTCCTTATCAAAATATACATTATACAGTGATTTGGTAGACTTATTTTTGTTTTTTGTGACTATCAACTTCAATACTTAATATTAATTATTCAAAATAATTTTTTTTTTTTCAAAAATCAAAATTTTTGAATAATATTAGGTACCAGGCTTAATTAATGTTAAATCATATTACAACAAAGTAACTTGTTTACGTAAAAATGCATGATAGAAAGTATTTGTAAAAATCTTATCATGTGTCAAGGGCCAAGAACATAAACACTAGATAAACTTATTTATAATATTGAAGGCATATCAGTTATTCATTTCTGTTACAAATAACATTATATTGAATGAGTGATTTAGTTTTGCTAAGCTATTGTGGTATTTTTCCTTTCTGCATATGACTTTGTTTCAGTATGTTATTGTAGAGTTGCTTATGCTATTTTTTGATACAATATCAAGATGAATTCAATGCTGAATGTTTTGTCACAAAGTTCATCAATAATAATATGTATTGCAAAGCATTACATGTTGTAGAGCATATGTTTTTTAAAACTCAAAGTAATTTTTTTAAAATGAGTTAACATTAAGGCCTTACTTTACTCCATATCAAAGGCATGCTTTAGTCCATTCACGATTGTACGACAAATGCATGACGAGCGGTTGACGCGACATCGCCACTTTGTGGAAACAGTTTTGATTGTTTCTATGCAAGTTGCAAGCATTTGACTTTTCAATATCTGTATCTGCATGACATACTTATTCGTGGACAATATGCCTACTGAAGACTTTGAATTTAATGGAACCAATGAAAAGATTAATGAAATTAAAAAAAAATGAGTTGAAAGCATAATATTTCCTTTAAACATTCACAGGTTTCCGACAAAGAAAGAGTTGCGTTTGCACGAAGTCATACACACAGACAGTACCGGCCCTATCTCATGCCTGACATGTCATAAGGACATCAGCTCCATAGATATATGCAAGAAACATGTCGATCTACACTTGTCGTTCGAATACACATGTCCAATTTGTGAGGAAAATATACCATCGAAAGAAAATTCGGCCGATCACTTGAGGAAACATTTTGGCAACGTCAGTTCAGAATCAGAGATAGACGTAGATCCGGATGAGATGATAGAGCAGCTTGGGGCAGTGTCTTGTATATTCTGCTCGATGATTTGCAAGAATCGTGTGGAGTTCGACGCGCACTTCTCGTGCGAGCACGGCGACGAAGATATCGTGTACTCTTGTATTGTGTGCGGGAGGCAGTTCGACAAGTACTCATTGTTTCGTGCGCATATCAACAACCACTTCACGAACAATCGATTTGAGTGAGTAGCTTTGATAAATATAAAAATAGAAATATACTTATTTGCGAACTAATTTTCGTTTCCTACTAAGTACTATATTTTCTTTTCCATATGTTTACACAGATCATTTTAATTGAGTTTTTATGTTATAAGAACACAGACGCACGCGAGTTTTGTCCTGCGAATTTCATAAAATTCAATAAAATATTTTAGAAAGTACATTAATTAAACATTTGTCCAAAAAATTGTTTGAGGTGTGTCGTATAAACCATTTAACGAAATGAACACCTTATTTCTTAGTAATATTAAATAGGATCTATTGTATGTCTACATTCATTAAAAAACTGCCTTATGTATGCGTAGGCAGAGTTTTGCTTTGGACAATTTTTGAGCGCTAGTAGTTTATTTTGGTCAATTTAAACTGCTTAAAAAACTTGAACACGAATTAATTATTTTCTCGTTTTGCAAGTCGGATTAACCAGTGTATAATGTATCTAGATGCGACCTATGCCACACATCGTTCCCGCGCCTGGCGCCGCTCGTGTCGCACATGGCGGTATGTGCGGCGGGTGGTGTGCGGCGCCACAAGCTGTTCGCGTGCACGCGCTGCACGCACCGGTACGGCACCGAGCCGCGGCTGCGCGAGCACATGCGCGCCGCGCACGGCGTGCACGTGCGGCGCTGCCTCGAGCCCGGCTGCGGGAAAGTGTGAGTGTCGCATGTAGCGGGGTGCGGCCCACAAGCTGTTCGCGTCACGTGGAAATGAGATTTTCTTCATTTATTTACTCGATTGACGTACCGATCGTGAAGATGAGTCCCCAATTTTAAGTTTGCAGTTGTGGAATCGCTTATACTGTGTTATTTAGCGAATCATTTCTTATGTTTCAATTAATCTAAAAAGAAAAAAATATCAAATTAATATAAATTGAAAATATCATCTCCCCGCAGTTTCGACAAGCTCCGCGACATGGTGGTGCACCAACGCCAGCACCACGCCAGCGTGCAGAACTGGTGCCGGCAGTGCGGCCAGCTGTTCACCTCGCTGGTCTCCTGCGAGCAGCACCTCGACGTGCACAAGAAGACCACCTTCCCCTGTCCCGTCTGCAACCAGACCTTCAGAGAGAAATACCTCCTCCTCAGACATCTGCCGCATCACTTCGAGACGGTTCTGCACCTCTGCAAAGTCTGCGGAAAAGTGTACAATGCCAAAAATCGACTGATCGAACATTTGAACTCGCACGCGGACACCAAGATTCACCGTTGCACCTACTGTCCCAAGACTTTCCCGAAGCTGTGGACGCTGCAGCAGCATCTCAATACTCACACAGGATTGAAGCCCAACAAGTGTCAGATCTGCGATAAAGCCTTCTGCAGCTACCCCAATTGGCGCAAACACATGATACGATTCCACTCGGTCAGTTCCACCAGATCGATCGAAATAGACGAGAAGAATTCGAGAAATTACGAAAATAACACAATCAAATTCCATTGCAATGAGGATAGTCCAGTGAAATCTGTAATAGAACAATCCGGAATTGAAAACAATACAGTAAATACAAATGGAGATAACTGGGATGAATTTGTGTTCTATGACCAAGAAGATTCCGAAGTCAGTATGGAGTCAGAGAGCATAGATCAAGTTATCGAAAAACAATTACAGTTGTTTGGGAGCCAAGTACAAAACGTCGAAACGCCTATGCCGATTGAAATACCACAAGGTGAGTATCTATGTATTTAGATTCTAGATAAATTTGTTTGTTTTTCTTTGATTCTAACACAGGGCAACATTTTTTGTGAACATTGGCAAATATGAGCACATATGATTTGTGTAAAATAGATACATCTCATTGATGATTTTTCCATAACACTGGTGAAAACAAATACCTTCATATTAAGCTTTTATTTTTTACTAGCTTTGTCTAAAACCTAATATTATATATTATATACTAATTATATACTAAAACCTTCCTCTTGGATCTCTCTATCTATTAAAAAAGACCGCATCAAAATCCGTTGCGTAGTTTAAAAGATTTAAGCATACAAAGGGAAATAGGGACAGAAAAAGTGACTTGTTTTATACTATGTAGTGATTACTGGCTATAATCGACGATCTTTTTATTTGCAGCATGTCCACCAACCGAAACCCCAAGCGCACAGCCATCAGAAGCGATCGTGCCGCTCGAGTACGGGCCGGAGTTCAGCTCTACCAACCTGGACGACATCCTGCCGCATATCGACCCGCTACTCACTATACGGAATGACCAGGTACTTTTTTATACTTGTAACAATCTTAATATATATAAATCTCGTGTCACAATGTTTGTCCTCAATGGACTCCTAAACCACTTAACCGATTATAATAAAATTCGCACACCATGTGCAGTTCGATCCAACTTGAGAGATAGGATAGTTTAAACATGTAGGTACCACGGGCGAAGCCGGGGCGGACCACTAGTAATGTTTTATTTTTCTGTCCGTTGAATATAGATGGGTTAAAGGGTCAAAACTTGGCCTTAAACAAATGGGAAAAAGAATTGTCATGATTTATTTTCTATATTGACACATGCACTCACACAATATATCTAACTAGATGTGCTCCGCGGTTTTACCCGCAGTGCTCCTCTCCTTTTGGTCTTAGCGAGATTATATAATATAGCCTGTAGCCTTCCTCGATAAATGGGCTATCTAACACCGAAATAATTTTTCAAATCGGCCCAGTAATTCCTGAGATTAGCGCGTTCAAACAAACGAACTCTCCAGCTTTACAATATTAGTATAGATAATATGTATTATAATCCTGTTCAAATGCTGTTAACATACGACTTTTTGGGGTTGCGTTACGTGACAAATTGTATTCGTTACTTACGTGACATGTACTATTTCATTTGCTTCGCTATTGACTAGCATAATAATGAGTCGTTCCATTCCAAAAGGCAATATTAATGGCATTTGATCGTAGTTATAACATACATAATAAGCAGGACGAATATCGTATTTAAACTCGATTCTGTTACACTTCAAACATTATTTTATCCCATAACTAGCGGTCCGCCCCGGCTTCGCCCGTGGTACCTACATGTTTTATGGACTATGTTGCTCAGTGAAGATGTAGCTTTCTAATGGTGAAAGAATTTTTGAAATAGGTCCAGTAGTTTATGCGTGAAAACCATACATACATACATACATTATTACAAACCTTTCCTCTTTATAATATTAGTATAGAAGTATAGACAAAGAAACCTTAACAAAATTCGCAGGTACTGCCCACACAAGAAGGCAACTACATAACAATAGAGAGCGAACTCCAAGCGAGGGCCGTGTACTCTGAGCTGCAGCCATTTGACCGCAAGTGGGAGCCGCCATTGATCACCAAACTGTTCCCGGACTACTACAGCTATGATGAAGCCAGCAGGATCACTGTCAACGCGGATATATTCTAATTATAAACAGTTGTCACTCGGAACGATCTTTGTCGGTATGTACTGTTGAGTTGTATGTTGGTGCTACGGTTCCATAGATAGTAGACTATTCACTATATATCCATAGAGTAGCGTTGTACCATAGAGGTTGGGATTTTTTTTATAAGACATGCAATAGTTTTTAATATTGAGGGTACTTTTATACATGTTGTTCCATTTACAGTACAATTTTATATGATACATATAGTGTTAGGTTCCTGATGTTTTATTGATTTTTTTACATATTTTATAACAGTTAGTGACCAGTTACAGATTTTTATACTTGTTGTAATCCGAATCCGTATAGTAAGAAATAATACTGCCAGTTTATAATGTTGTTAATATATTTAATAGTAATAAAATACCACTGCCATTCACTTGTTACGAATCCGTGAGACCGAACAAAGATCGTTCCGACCCATCCATATAGCTACCTCATGCAGTAACACTGTACCTCACTAATCTATGTATTATTGTATTTTATAATATACATTTTTAACATATATCCCACCAGACTAAGACATATATATACATATAGAATTATGCTACCTCATTTAATTTAAGTAATTCGCTTTGCACCTAAAAAAAATTCGAAAAAATTACACAAAATTGTGTTGTACAAAAAATGTATGGAATTTCTTGTCTCGCGTGAAAGTCGAGAGTGAGTGCTTTGTATTTTGAGTTTTTTTTATTGATTTTTATGTTTTCGCTCGATGTGACGATACACGTTTTTTTAAAAGAAAGAAAAAATAAACAAAAAAATGCTTTGGTACTGTTTGTAATAAAAAAATAATAGAAAAATCTAAATAATATAAATAAGTAATAGTGTTACAGATATAAGAAAAAATACACAGGATATGTTGTGCAAAATGCAAAAGAAAATGTAAAATCATTTCATCTCGTTTTAACTTGCGTGTCACGTATGCTTAGAGCGAGATGGTATGATACTTGATAGAAATATCTAACCACCAAAACGTTGCATTTTGATATTCTGTCTCTTTCTAGCCGTTTACAATGAGTGGTATAGAAAGAGACGCAACTAGGTATATAAGGTACGGTGGTCAGTCAAGCGAAAACCTTAAGGCATAATTTCCAAAGTGTTTAGGCTAAGTATCTTTGGTGGAAAAGCTTTTGTATATATTTGGTACGTTTTACGGCACTTTAATCTGCATTTTAATTATTGCTTTAGTTGAAAACGTCGCTGGTCCAACGAGAACTAACTTGTTTACGTGTCCCATACATATATTACTTCGTGCCAAATTTCTAATCTTAGTTTTAAGTAGGGATTTGATAATCTTAAACATTCAACGAATAATTTTATATTATAACATGTTTTATCGACTCATTTGTTAGTCATAACTTCATAAATAGCTGAGGCTCCGAGACGAAGGCAGCGAAGAAATATCGATAATATTCTTGAACCAGCGGCGATGTTTTCATGCATTTCAATTTCGATTCCTTTTTTATTATAATTTTATTGAAAGTTGCGATGCAAAGCGTCGCGATTTTAGTGTAAGTGAATCGATAGTGCTGTGATATTTTTATGTATATTTAGTGGTTTAAGTGTAGGGAGTGAGTAACGAGTGAGTACAAATACGTACGATCGGCATCCGTATCGCGTCTCGGTTCTATTACAATATCGAATTTAGATCGCAGCCCTTTCGAATGTGCTGTCCGGAATAAGGACGCACCCACAAACACGCATATGGTCTTCATCGACAACTATTCGGACCCGAATGTAACGAAATCGAACATTTCTCAAGCCATATGCGCTCAAAATTCTGAAAAATAATACTACAAATTAGCCTGCAAACCTGCAAGGCAGTAAGAGATACAATGGAAAAAAAATATTATATAAGAGGAATTTAACTCCGAAATATATTTTCGAGAGAGTAATTATTTACAAATATACGGCAAAGGAGTCTTAGTGGTAATCGTATCCAAAGACTGTAATGTATTTATAAGTTCCGCGAACTTAAGTAAAAATCGGGGTGAAAATAAGTCAGATGTGCGAAAAATATCAAATCATACGATGTAGCTTGAATATTGGCTTGAAAGGTACAGACGCAAGGCACCTCGCGGTCGGAGTGGGGCGGATACCAACTGTTACTGTTAGCAGTGTTACAAATTCACGGAAGAAAAGCTTGTTAAGTATTTTTGTATTCAGAAATAACGTTTGACCTTTTATGGTGTGATCTACGTGAATTTGTAAAACTCAAATCGAGAAAGAGAGTTTGAAACTCATTTCGTGTTGCTCGAGAATAATATCTAAAAATGTAGATATTGAATGTGATTCAGCAACTAGTGTCCAATAATTGTTGGACACGCGTATCTCCCCCACATGCGACCGCAGGCTGTAATCGAGATAACAAATCTGGTGTTAAACGATTCGACATACGCATGAGCCATACGCCATGCTTCTAAAAATTACAAAATTAAAAACTTCTCGAACATTCGACGCGTCGAATTCGAAAAGTTCCAAAGCTGCGCTGTGAGGAAGTTCATTTATATGAATAAACAGCGCAGTACTGTAGCTTCACAAAATGCACTGCGGCGTTCACTGTAAAAAAATAAAAAAAGCATTTAGATTGTCTGTGTTTTGTGGAATTTGTCATTTCGAAATTTAAAAGTATGGACTCAATTAAATTGCTAGATAAAACTCGACGTCGCGGGTGTATTTTGTCCATTGCGACAGTTAAGGCTCGGTTCCACTGGGCGAACAGTTTGCGTTGGATTTATCTTTTGGTGAAAAGTTTCGCCGATTGTACAAACGATTACTCGATTCGATGCAAACAGCGAAGCGGCATTGTTGTATAGAAAATTGATGTCTATGTATAGTTATTTAGGTTAAATTTTGCGTGTAAATTATACCCCAGCTGAATGCTTTGGCTCCGCCTATATCGTGATAATTGACCCGCAAAATTAAACTTTCATCTTCGCAAACATATTCGTTATTGTAGGAGCCGCTGCTTTGCATCATGGTACTAAAGTACGTGTTATGAATGAATTAGATTTCAGAGTCTAAGAAGAAACGGATTTAGGATTGAGAAGTAAATATCCGCAAACTTTTTGGCCAGTGGGATCGCACCTCAGATAGCTTACATACATGATGTTAGTTATATACCTCAATGTAATAGTACTTATGCAAAACTATCTTATATTCATTATAGACTTACAGTTTCTATGTGTATTTCGTCGCAAAGGGAACAAGGTGGTATGAAATTTTTCAATATATATATTATAGTATGGTATATACAGGTATTATATTGTTTATCTGATACATATTTTTGATATGATTACTTGTTATTGTGTTAAATAATATTAAATAGATTATATTTTAGAGTTTACTCTTCGAACAAGGCCTCAAGTTGTATAATTAAGTTGTTTATTGACCTATCAGAAATGTTTGTAAGTATCGTTCTTTGTCATAGTGACAAGTTCACATATTTTATTGAAGACAATGTAATATGAATAAAGATTATGTAAAATACGAAACATACAAATCCTGTGACCCAATTTTAATAGTTTATAATTCTGCATGTTTAATTACTGGATTTATATATTGGGCTAATACCGGACTATTAACAAATCGTGTAAACGGAATTATCCTTTCCATAATAGGATTGCACATCGTAAATTCTGGCAATATAGCCTCAATACATTAAAAAACCGTTTCTCCAGCCCAGATTTGCTCCAGTTTCTCTAATATTACGTACCCACTAGGCCGTTACTTCAGTTTAATTCGGAAACCCCAATATTTGGCTCCTTATATGAATGAGAAATTCTAAATTGTAACCTTTGCGACCATAAATGTCCCCTAGCTCTTAGGTTTAGGTTAGAATCGATCACAGGGTATTGTGGTTCTATTTTACGGATGTGTTATAAACCTCGATTATGTAAACATTGCCTCCGATCAGGTCGGTTCACAATACTACCCCAATACCCGCCACTGTGTAATAATTAGTCGACTAAATCTGTCTAACATTAAGGTCCGGACCGGGTTTATGAGCAATGTGCGTTTATAGGTTAGATTGTGTGAAAAGACACAAAGAATTGGCTGAATAAAGGTGTAGGATATCCAATCAAAGAAACTATCTCAGGAACAATATTTTGGCTTGGCGTTTGGGAGGATTTAGTCTATCTAGTCTAAGATCTAGAGAGCTATCGAGAATTTTGTCGGCTTTTAGGTCTGTTCATATTAATTATTCATTCATATGAAGGTAAATTGAAAGTAAGATTTGAAAAAGTTCTGGAAAATTGGTACACTTGCCTCGCTAAACCCGGTCTCAGCGTATACATGTAGTAAGCAGTTTTTTTTTAATTATACATTTAGAGCTTCTAAATTATCGCATAATAAGTGTAAGAATTTTCAATTGTGTCGAATCTAATTTTATGTCATTTTATTTGTAGTCCATGTCTTTGGAATAAATAAAAATATCTTTTCGCATAATAGTAAGGTATACAAAGATATTTTCAAACTTTTCTAAGCTCTTTATTGGCATAATATTTAATAGAGGACTACTTCGGTGTTTTAATGATATTCAATATTCATGTTTAAAAATAGATTTCGAAATTGTAAATAGGTGTCTCTGTTTCGTGTAACCTCCTTCCGTGAACTATAAATTTAAGCTTAATGTTTCTGTAAGTTCCAAAAACTGTAAAGCGCGGTCTATTGTAATAATCTATGATGATTTTATATTTGATTTTTATATTTTTTAATTTACCTTGACATTGACTTTAAATTGACCTTGAGAGTCAAGTATTATTGGCTATTTTACGACGCTGATTATTGCTTTTTGGTGTTTTATTTTTGCGATATATTCGCTATTTTTTATGATTATTTTATTTTGTGTTGTTTTATTGTATTTTGTTTCTAAGCGACGTTCAAGTTAAGAAAAATAAAGGGGCCGTCTATTGGCGGACGTCAGTTGCACCGTGTTTATCTGAAATTATGTAAACCCTGTTATTAGGATCCACAATTTCAAGTCTATAAGATACTATATTGTTAAGAGATATAATAGCGATAATCTTGTTGTCATCAAATTCAGAGCAATTCCAAGTGTTTATCATTAAATTGGGTGTACGTGCATAATTTGGTGAATGACAACAAAATTACCATCAAAAAACCACAAAGTGCTTTACAGTTTGTGTTCATCGGCAAATAATAACTTGACATTAATCGAAGTGACTACGCAATAGGTACTTCATTTGCTGAAAAAGTGCGTGTTGCTATTGGTCGACTCGTTGCTATGGCAACCACTTCGAAGTGACCATTAATTACAATGTTCAAGATATTAGCCGGGAACTTAAGATACCAACTAAATGACCCTCATATTTTTCTTATCTCCATACAGACAGATCGCTCACAGCTTTACAGTATAGTTATTATGTACCGAACTACCTCCGCAGTTATGCATGCCTCCATTATTACACTAAATATAGTTTTGTTATATTTTATACGTTAACAGATAATATAGGAGCATAGGTTTACACGGTTATTATGAATGTATGCATGTTTTCAGTTAATGTAGGAAACAAATCTGAATAAAAATTGTATGAACCATATTTGACGTAATAAACATTCTGGCTAGAATTTGTGTTTTATTTATAGTACCTTGTGTAAGCCAATTAGTTAAGAATGAATATATTTTTAATCCTAATCCTTAGTTGGAAGGTTGGTATAATCGTACAAGTGCTTACTTAATTTCTGGTACCTAACAAGTTAATAAGTACCGAGAAATAATGTTAAAATTTTCACATCTGTTGAAATAATTATGATGAATAATTTTATCTTGTAGAAAGGAGGATAAGGGATTACTTAGGGAAAAAGTAGATGATAAAACTTTTTGAAGCGAAACTTCTTTAGGCGTAAAATTTCAAGGTCACATCATAGCAATACCGTCAGGTCATGCAGTAAGGCGACGATTTTGGTATTTTTGAATCGTGCCACGGAAGTTTCACTTCTGAAACGTGTGCTCGGCACAAACTCTTATTTTTTGGATATAAATTATTAAAACAATGTTTTTTTTTAATTAACAGCACTTTATTGGAACTCGCCTTATCATTAACAATGACACTCGAACAATTATACTAAACCAGTAAAACCCGATATACATACATACGAACAAACAAACTATGTGGAGACACAATGTAGCTGTTGATAAAATTGATTGATTTTCCTTTTTAAAAATTTATACAAGTAAAAGATCGCAGATTTTTCAAGTCCTATTATAATGAGATTGTTTTTTTTTTATCTATTTATAATGAAGCCACAGATAATAAATTTAAATACATTTAAGTAACTATGTAAGAAAACTTAGTTACGAATCCTCAATGAATTGCAGTATTGCACTAATATTATGCTCGCAAAATATATTTTGACCTAAATTCATTAACCCATTGAGCCCCGAACGGTCCGATCGGTCCACGACACAATAGATTTTCTATTGTGTCTGTGATTCCGGAGCCTGAGTTATTACAAGAACTCTAATTCTATTAAAAACTACTAAAAATGTATTGAAATGAAATAAATTAAAAATATTGCTTTTAATATTTGAACTATATTGGCTAGGACTTAAATGCAACATGATTATATTTGAGAAACAGCTGTAAATACTCATTTCATTATTATTTACTATGATCATTTCATATGTTTTTGTAACACGCGGCATGAAATTGCAGTATTAAAGCTACAAAAAGAGACAAATATGTGTTTTAAATTGTTAGATTTTTATTTTTTATTCCCATTTTTAAGTATATATAATCATGTAATGTACATAAGACACAATGGGAGTACGGACATACCAAGCTAATACTACGACTTCTAGCTTTAAAGTTCCGTCAATAATATTAAAATTACATCAATGGTAAAAAAAATAATACACCAATACATGTAAAATAAAATTGATTTTTCACAAATTCTCAAAGAAACTAAATCCATCGTACATTCTCATATACATTTGGCTATCCTCTTCTCTCGTTTAGAAATGTCTTTGGAGAAAGAGAGATAGCATATACGTACTAAGTATGTCTTCAAGGCCAAAATAATGCATATATTCCCTCTCGTTCTAGCAATTGCTATTTTAGAGTGACAGAAAGAGACAAAGTGTAAACACACAACACTACACAGTGTAAATTAAAAATGGTCGTTAAAATTTCATTTTTATTTGAGAACTCGAAACTAAAGTCAATTTATCACATTTATAAGTATTTGGAACGACTTAAATTAATAAGTAGAGGCAGAGATCTGACGATGTCAGCTAAAAAGAATTGCAATGGAGTCCAATTTACACTGACTAAGTTAACAATAAGGCAAAAAGTTGTATTTTGGAATAAATATTCACAATAATTGTTATTAATCTGCATTAAAGCTATTTATTGCTTATTAAACATCTAAAATATTAGTGCGAGAGGGTTCCTATGTAAAAGAAATTCACCATTTTGAACTCTAAGGCATATATAATAGAGTATATTATGTTATAAATTCTGAAAAGTGTTGTTTTTAGCAAAATCTTTGGTATTCGGGGGATTTTTAAGGCCCATATGGTGTGTTATAGCTATTAAGGCAACTTGAATAGATAAAAATAGTTAATCTACAGGATAAGAAGTTAAGTGTATTCATAAATTGTTTGACAAACTTTTGCAATTCCCATAACCAACGTCGGCCAACAAATTGGTTAGTCGCCAACCTTTTCACATGTTCTCGAACTGACCATCCTGAAATAAAACAGAAATAACGTGAAATATTTTTAATCTGCCGGGGACGAGACTGTTACTTTCATAGAATTAAAAAATTAAGTATTTTCACTTGATTTTTAACACGCTTAGCTTCACCTGTATGTTTGTATAGATAACATGCACTTTAAACATTGGTTTGTGACCTCTAAACTTTCGACTGGGTGTACCAATTTTAATGATTCTTTTTGAAGTGAAAACTTCTTTAGCGGCATTGAGCACTTTTTCTGTAATGGGTATAAAATCTTAAACTCGCGTCAGGACACGTGACCTGATCGAAAAAGCGTAAGACGGATACCATTCCAAAATATCAAACATGCTGAACGTTAATAATCAAGTTTTCACTTCTGCCGGCACTCCCGGAGTGCAACCCGTCTTTTTTTTTATTTACAAGCTTTAGAGGTCCCGGTTAATCCCATTAAAATTTTGCCCAGTTCTGACCATTTGAAGGCGGTTTAGTTAATTGTTAAAATAACCATTATAACAGAATTATTAGTTTGTAAGCTCTTTTTATATTTCTATTTGTCCCGCATACCTTATCCAGCATCAATATATTGGGGTTTTCCTTCTCAAACTCCGTGGGTTTCCTGTCCCTGAGGCGATCAGTCCACTCCCCCTCCCCCGCCCCCCACTCGCCCACCTTCTCACCGATCACGTCTACTTCCTCGCTGGCACGCTGTTTCTCTACCTGGGAGGGAAAGGGGAATGACGAGTGTTGAATGGAAATAGGCTAATTAGCTTGTAACAAAATAAATAAAAAATAAAATAAAAATTCCATTTATTTGCCTTCACAACTTAAAAACTATTACAATGGAACTAAATATGTAAACGTGTAGCATTTTCGTTGTGAAGGACTAGTGTCTGAAATAGGTCGTTGAAAGACCTGTAGTACAGATCACTAGCCCCCCTCGCGGATAGCACTACTAGAATACATTTAAAGTTTCAATAACTAAATATTAATCGACAATAAGGAGAGGAAAACAAAAACAATAGACTGAACTTAAGTCTACTTCTGCTTAAATAGTAACTTAAAATTATATACGTGACCAGTGTGTTAATGAGTGTTTGTCTGCATGTGTGTGTGCGCGTGTATATATGTATGCTTGTAAGTGTGAGTGTGTGTGAATGTGTATGTTTGTGTGTGCGTCTACTTGTGTGTGTGTGTGTGTGTGTGTGTGCGTGCGTTTTTGCGTTTGTGAGTGTGTGTGTCATACACAATAAGATGTTAATACAGTGAATTATTTTTTTATTTTTTTATATTTAAAAGATTTTCAGTTTGTTGGTAATCTAGGGTTTTCAAATAATTAGATACGGCTGATTTACAATTATATTTATTTTGAGGATATATGTTTAACGCTTTATTTATTAGGTTATAAAGAAAAGGTCCCAAAAAGCAGAAAAAATTGTGTGAGTGAAAACTTTTGAATTGTAAGGTCGGGCATATTTTATCTTTACGACGTTGGCTAGAATGTAGGTTTTTGTCAAAGACTAGTTGAGAATGCTGTTTTATGATTGTCTGTAGTATAAATGATTGCCTAACCGTCAGTAAGTCCCACTTTTTGTAAAGCTCGGTGGTAGGGAAACGGTAAGGGAGGCCAGCACCAACTTTGAGGATCGAGCGCTGGGCACGCTCAACTTCTATCAGGTAACTCTTAGCACTACCGCCCCAAGATGTGATACAATAATTTATTAAAGAGCTACAAAGGGCAAAGTAAACCATTTTAATGACTTGGTGGTCTCCTATATGTCTTAAGCCCTTAAAAATGTAAATTAATGTACGCAGTCTTGTTACAAGTACATTTATGTGTGGTTTGAAAGATAGGAGCTGATCAATAGTTATGCCCAGATATTTAATAGTTTCAGTCCTCTCGAGTATTGGACATTGGCAATTCGGAAGAATGGAAGAACAAGAGTGAGCTGCAATAGCAAAAGATGTAGATGGAAGCATTTTATTTCTATGTGCAAAGACCATATATTTTGTTTTCGTAACGTTTAACGTTAGAATGTTGCGTTGTAGCCAGTTACAGACACTATTAAATCCCTGTTGAGCGTAATTGAATACCTCCTCCCATGAATTGCCAACAAAGAAAAGGGCAGTGTCATCGGCAAAAGTGATGACTTTACCATTGGAGATATTGAGGTTGCACAAGCCATTGATATAAATTAAGAAAAGCGTTGGCCCGAGTATACTTCCCTGAGGAATTCCATATTTAACTGATAGTTCATCACTAGTTGCATCACTATTTAGCCTGACACGTTGTCTTCTATCAGTCAAATAGTCACTGATTAGTTTTAATGGGATATCACGTACACCGATACTTTCTAGTTTATCTAATAGGTGAGGGATAGAGACTGTGTCGAATGCTTTTGCCAAATCAAGAAAGATCGTTAAACAATTTTTATGTTTATCTAAATTATTGATGATAGAGTTGACTAGCTCATGGACAGCATCACTAGTGGATTTGCCGCGTCTAAACCCATATTGATTTAAAGAAAGCTTATTGTTTGACTCTAAGAAACCAATTAATCTTTTATTTACTAGGCGTTCTAAAATTTTGGATAATGTGGGCAATATTGATATAGGCCTGTAATTATTCACACAGTCTCTATCACCTCCCTTATGTATTGGATTTATCAAAGCTATTTTAAAAGCGTTAGGGAATATACCTGATACCAAGCACAAGTTGCAGATATGTAATATTGGTGGAATCAACAAGTTAGCATACCTCTTAACAATTTTTCCTGAAATAAAGTCAACACCGGAGAGAGAATCATTATTTAAACCATTAATAAGATTTTGTACTTCTTCTTTATCAGTGGGAAGTAAGACAAGTGAATCAAGAGAGGATGAACAACTTGGATATAAATATGAGTCAGTTACTGGATGTGAATTTTGATTCAAGCTGATTATCTTATCCGCCAATTCAGCACCAACGTTAGCGAAGAAATTATTAAAATCGTTAGCACTTTGGACAGGATTTTTAGACCCTAAGCTAATGTTAACAACTGATGTTTTTTTACAGTTACAAATAGATTTGATAGATTCCCATATTTTTTTATTATTTCCTTTATATTTCTGGACTTCCTGCTTTTCAAAGTTTCGTTTTGCCTTTCTTAATAGAGCGTTACAAAAGTTCCTATAGCGGTGATAAGTAACTTTTAGCGTTTCGTTATTAGGATCTCGCTTTAATTTTTTATGTAAATTGTCACGATTTCGCATCACGCGCAAAAGTGATATAGTTATCCATGGTCTACGTATTCTTTGCCGTAATGGAGTTTTAAAAGTACGAGTATTTTTAATTATGAAGCTTGATAAACTGTTTATAAAATTATCAGTAGCAAGGTTAGCATCATTAAATTCAGAAATATAATTGAAATTAAAATTTGATAAGTCTGCGTCAAGGCCCGAGAAATCCACAAGATACGATTTATTAGAGTTATTGAACGATGATGTTACTTGCTGTAAGTTGACGGCAACACACTCATGGTCCGTGATAGATGATTCAATTATAAAGCAAGTAGCTTTTAGATTAGTTCTGATCATAGCATGATCGAGGCAAGTTCTGCCGTGAGTTGGCACAATGTGGGCAGGTAAGATGCGATGACCAGCTAGTAAATTAAGGTAATCGTATGCCCGTTTATCAGTTGAGTTTGATGAGATATCTATATTAATATCCCCACACAATATAATATTTTTATAAGAACTAAGTTTAGTGAGGAGTACGTCTAGAGAGTTTATGAATTTCGATGTATTCGTTTGGCTCGGCGGGCGATATATTGCAATAATACAAGTTTCTGAATTTACGGACAATAATAAACAGTTAGTATCACTAAGACAAGGTTCCTCGTGCGTTACAATGAGGTGTTTGTTGTAATAAATAACTACTCCTTCGTTTTGAGTGTTTTGAGAAGATGTAGAAATGTAATGGTAATTATCAAGACTTGGGATGTTTCTAGTTGATGACAGCCAACATTCCGATAACACAAGTACGTCCCACGAAATATTAGATCTTTGGAGAAATGTTATAAGATTCGGCATGTTACGGTTAATACTGCGTATATTTTGTGACAAGATATTCAAATTGAGCTTACTATTAGAATTTATGAGATGTTTATCAATGTTATCTATGTCGCATATTATAGAATTGGCCACTTGTATATTATCTAGATCAGAGTTTAAGGTTTCAACTATTGGCATCATTTTAAGTTATATATTAAACGGGGTAAAATTACGTGTCGACGGCAACACCGTGGCACGTTAATTCTATAATAATTATTGTTATAAAAATAATAATATAAACTCTGATCATAAACGCAAGTGGCTATTAGCTGTTTTTTAATTAGTAAGTAAAATAGAAAATTGATATTGATAATAATTGTATGGGCAGTGGCGGTACGTTCATACAAGCCGAAAAGCCCGGCTTGCCTTAGAAATTCGCTACGAGACAGGAAAATACCCATATTCACGTTTGAATATTCGCGCGCAATGAGCAATTCATAATCTGCTCCGAATTCAATGAATACTCACCTACAATATAATATATAATACGCCTAGCATAAAACAATGACGAATTCGAGTAAACTTTTTAATTTCATCCTTCTTCCTATCGGAATAAGGTCGTACCTTTTATTTGGACGTTACAACCTAAATTGGATGGATTATAAACAGTGCGGTGTCTCGCTTGCACGCGTGGGCTTTTACCGGGCTTTGCGCTCATCTCTTCTAACGTATGAAATTTCGTCGGAGTAGATACATACCTAGCTATAGAACTCTATAGCAATTTCTAAGGGAAAAAAACCCCGGCTTTAACAGTGTGAAGATAGTTACGATTGCGCGAACGAACGTCGTGAATATTATTGTTAAATTATAGTTTGTTTGAGCGGGTGATTATACCGGTGTAATTTAGGTTAAGTTTTTAGAATTTTGTGGTAAAATAAGTGTCGCGACAGCAGATTGTGTTGTAAATTGTGGTGGTTTGCTTTGTGCTCAGCGGGGGAAAGGTAAAATCATTAAACTTGACTGAAAAACAATTAATTTCTTCATCAAAACCAACTCCCGATTTGTGCATTACCGAAACTAGTAAGTCACATAAACGAAATTTTAATTGTAATGTTTACGAACGATTTCATTAATGAGAATTGCTTAGAAGAAGCCTTTCCCCAGCTGTTGAAACTTGCACATATTTTGGCAGTTACGATTCCTGCTAGTAAATAGGTAAAAGTTCTTCCACGGAGCGTGCTTTCTCATCGTTAAATCGTATTCATAGGTATGTACGTATTAATTATTAAGAAATACGTATAAGTATTTATTTGGCCAAGAACGCCTTTCTGTATTAGGTATCAATAATTGCCATAGAAAAGTAGCTGTTAGGTAATTGAATTCTAAAACAAACACGGTCTACTTTCTATGATTCCGATGTTATAAAATCTTTCCTTCAGAAAGATTGGCGTTTTGAATTAGAATATAAATGATCTGTACAATTTTATTAATAATATAATGTCATAAAGTTTTATATAATTTATCGATTTTAATGATAAACGTTTGACTCAACTGTTTGCGGGCGCGCGTGAAAATTTAAAAGATTTGATTCGGTATGTAATATGTTCACGTTTTTCTTTAAGTTTTATAACGAACATAATTACACAGTATACCTAGGTAGGTATCTTATTAATGAAAAGGATATCCATCAAACACTTTGAAAAATTTGGGCTTGCCCAATCCTTACACCCTAGGCACGCCACTGTGTATGGGATGTTTTATTTATAGGAATAGGTATGATATTTATATTTAGTGTAGATGTGTATAAAATGCAGCATGTGTGTGGGTAGCTGAATTTTGTGTATTTTGTGTAGTGAGTTAATTGTATGTATAATGGTTGTTTATAAGTAGTTGTGTGTTTTGGTCCGCATATAGGTATAGAACAAGTTGAAAAAATTATATAAAAATAAAGAGTAATATAAAGTGTAATGCGTAACAATAAATTGAAATTTATAATGCGTACATTATATAGTCATGCTATTTGTTGAAATAGTTCAGTTTCATTCACAATACGTATGGGTTTCGAATTCGAATCTTTTTTAATATATATCTTTCCGTAAGAGGTCCATGCTGCAAACAACTTTTTGTTTTTGACGTTCTCGCGCGCAACGTAAAAAATTCTTCGCATTTTACTAGATAAGAACTCGGAAATATAAATAGGACGCGATGGACCTAGTAAGTTAATATGCTCAGTGTTCAATTGGGATTCTTTATTTTGGCGCCTATTTTTATTGTAGTTTATAAAATTCGACATAAAGGATTCCTTACGGAAAGATGTTGTAAATTCCACTAATACAGCGTCTGACCTTGTACGAAATATTTCACGTATTTCAGAATTTTGAATTGGCGAATCGACGCCTAATGTCGAACCGATGTTGGAGATAATATTTGTGAGAGTTTCTTTATTCTCATTAGGCTGTTTGTGTAAGTTCCTCACTTCAAGAGTAGTACAATGGGCCGACTTTTCAAGTTGTTCCAGTTTCAACTCCAGGGAAGCCACTCGATCCTTATATTCCTTATTTTCTTGCTCTAATTCGTGTATTTTAAACAATAAATCTTGATGTTGTCCCGAAATCGTTTCTACTGATTTTTGTATATCCTGGTTTTGTGACATAATAGTAGTCAAGACATTATTTAAAGATTCGAATTTCATATCTTGTTGTTCTTTAAGTTCGATGAACATGGATTTTATGTCGGAATTTGACGCGGATGACGTAACGGGAAGTTCCGCATAGGAACGCTTTTGACGCTTCGTTACATTAAAGTAGTTGTCCGCCGATTGTTGCATACACGAAGTGTTGAGAGCTGAATCCGAGTTGTATTGCAAATTAGTATTTGGAGTATGCAAGGAATCAGGTGGTGAACGTTGCACAGACATAATTGCGAATAAATAAAGTTTTCGATTACTGACGGTACACAGTTTTAACTCGTGTGAGTGCGGTACAAGGTTGAAATTCACTTAACAACTTATTAATATATCGGATCGAGCGAAGGATTTGTTTTGCAGTGATGTATAAAGATGAGTCACTCACGTAACTTGTCCTCGTCGCACGCGTGTCGTCCCGTTCTTCACAACCACTTAGCTCTTGCGTTTGATGCGCTCCTAGTACTCGTCGTTGAATTACGGTGGTAGTTGGAGCACGTTATGTGTGCAGCGCATGCGCAAGCGCACAATAGAAATACAACAAGCGGCACCTTGCGCGTTATGTTATCTTGGTATTTGTGACTCGTACGGTATATTGGATGAATGAAGGAAATAGCGGCAATTCCTTCGTATTGTTTACCCCAATGCGAACTCTTTGGTTTTTATGAGCTCCTATTATTATGTTTAAATTAAACTCACAATTCACTACACCATCTTCAATTTTTAAAGAATATAAAAAATTCGATCACTCGGATTTGAACCTAAGGCGGAGGAAAGGGGTTCGAATCCGGTCTCGTGGTCGTATTTTTTCTATTCTGTAAGAATTTCTTATTTTTAAAGCATTGAAATGCTATAAAACTAAATATCAATTTCACCTTCAAATTTTCAACAATCAACCAGACTTATATAGGACCACATGAGAGGCACCAGCATTCAAATAAAAAAATAGCTTCCGTTCAACCAGTCAAAAGTTCTGAGGTAACAAATGAATGGCTATAAGCTATAAGAATGCGCTACTGTCTATAGGAGCGGGCGCAGATGAAAACGCGGTGACATTATAAATCATAAAAGCGAAAAGAGTAAAATCTATACTAATATTATAAAGCTGAAAAGTTTGTTTGTTTGAACGCGCTAATCTCAGGAACTACTGGTCCGATTTGAAAAATTCTTTCAGTGTTAGATAGCCCATTTATCGAGGAAGGAATAATCCAACAGGAGCCGAGCAATGCGGGTGAAACGTGCGGGATCACGGATTGCCGAGTGGTCAAGGCGTCCGTGTCGCCGAGATCGAATTTTTGCTATACTTTAAAAAACATGAATAAACATTAATGTATACAACAATTTTCTTCACAGATAATATTGGAGATTTATAGAATTCCCAGATATAGGGTAGAAAATTAATACCTAAAAATTGTACCAAATAAATAAATACCTGTGTATCATGTTTGGCGAACTTGTCGAACATGTTGGCGTACATTTGCTTTTCCTTTTGCTTCTGTTTCTGTATCGTGTTGCGGCAGACTATCACTTGGTTCGCTGCAGCCTGAGGATAAACAACCTTATTATTATAGCGATACGAATTATTTTAAATGGTCAAGAAGTTTTATATGTATTTTAAAATACTTTCTATTATGTAGTTGGAAAAACTACTTTAAAATTACTAAAAATTTAAGAAAATATATTAATATCTTTCAAAATGCAGGAACGAAAGCAAGCTTTTATTGCAAGTTAAATTTCCAAAATAATTCTGAATATTGAAAAAAAAAAAAATACCAGATACAATCATATGCCAGTTTATTAAGGCAATTACATGGTTCAACGACCTTAATGATTCTGTCACTACATTTGAATTTGTTTTTTTAACCGCCCTCTATAAATATACATCGTTGTTGAAGTAAAAGTGACCAAAGATTATGGAATTGTATACTGTATCGTATTGTATCGTAATGTGTTAGTGGTTTCTACCTAATTTATGTTTTCTCTGAGAGGCAGTAACATATTACATTTATGAATAGTAAATATTGTGTACTATGTATGTTGTAAATGTAATGTAGGAAGACTCATCTTTCAACATTAACCGTTATAAGCAAAGTCTCTACTACATGACCCATTCTGGAGACCTTAAGATGACTAAGCAAGTAATTATAAGTTCTAGAGTGGGGAACAGTTAAGAAAACACCGATTTAGAAATTAATTTTATTCAACACGGACTCTACTATATTCTGGAGACCTGATGATGGCTAGGGTGGAGAACATCTCACCTACAGAGATATAAAAGATGGAGTACATTATTTGACGTAATTCTATAGAACGGCCTCTACCATGTCATGGTGTATCGAATGGTAATGGTGACCAGGCAAATGTATTTAGCGTTCTCTGTATATCTCTTCATACCTAGTAGGAATATATGCATGCAACCTACACACACCGAAAAAAATAGGGGAACGGACAAAAAATCACGTTTTTTTCGACTTGTCATGTATTTTGTAGTTAGTTCGGGGTTAATTTTTAAATCCCTTACGTCTTTGAAAATTTCAAATGATAACGAGAAAAAAAATGTGTTTCGATTTTTAAACATTAAAATATTATATCCCTTTAAGAGTTTGGTGCCTATTTATCGACTATATAGCAGCTTAAAATCAAAAATATTATAACGTGTTTTAAACTGAGTTTATTTTTATCTACTGTTTATCTTTGAACACATTACAAAATGAGTGATTTTCCTGCGACTGAAGTTACCAGAGCCTATGACTATGGCTGATATGGGTCATACCTTCCGTTCAAAGAATACAGTGTTAGTTGTGTCGGTATCTATGGTCTATTACAATGTTCAACGCTATAGTTAAACAGTCTTACATATTATGTTGGCGCGGGCAAGGAAGAAATTGGGCAACTTGGAATTGGTTTCATAAGGGTGCAAACTTGGATAATTTATTTTGTTGTGGCTTTGGAAAAAATGCATGTGACGTGTGTAGATCAGTACCACCATGTCATGGCAACAGGAAAATTATAGTACAGTTGAAGAGGAAATAAAACCGACCCAGTACGAGTTAGACTCGCGTACTGAGGGCTCCGATCAAATCTATTTTTTATGATGTTGTAACTTTAAATTTATGTTTTTTAGCATTGTTTCCATTATTTGTGTCTGTGTGTAATCTGATATTTGTTTGGATTACTAGGCCGAACGTTGATTTAACAAAAGAAAGAATAAGAATTTTTAAAATCGGTCCAGTAGTTTATGAGCCTATTCATTACAATCAAACAAACAAACAAACAAAGTTTTCCTCTTTATAATATTAGTGTAGAAGAAATCATCGGTTCACCCAGTTAAAAGTGCGGAGGTAACGGAACCAACAAAAAATTCAGTTGAATTGAGAATTTCGTCCTACAATGGCGTCGGCTAAAAATGTTGCTATACGTTTATGTCAGTTTTGACTTTCCTACGATTTTATACAATTATATAAAATTAAATGATTTTATACAATATAAAAAAAATTGCTGATTTTCGGCGGTATGGCGACCATTGGAACTGTCTGAAAAGTATGGCATGGCGATTTTCGTACATGGCTACTGGACGATGATTACCTGTGCAAAAATTAGCCTGGTACAAATGGTTGAATTTTTTTTTTAAATCAACGCATTCACGTCGGTATTGTGGGCTGTAAATTACACCGGAAAAGTATGGCATGACACTACCGCCTACTTCTTTTTTATGGGCTATCGGTAAATCCTAAAATTTTTGTGTTACAAATCGTTTGCCTTCCGTAATTTATCCGAAGAGTTCGACTAACGCCCACGCGACTAGTCTACCGGTACCACTGTTCTGACCATGATTTTTCTTTTTGTCATTGCGTACTAAGACCACTGTAGAACCGCCATCCTGTTACAAATGACCCAAAATTTTGTGTCAGTATCTCCCGGCTTTGGATTGTTTTGGACCCTTAAAATATACGATAGAACAGCAATTAATCTTTTTTTAAAAATATTCAAGGCACAGGGAAAGTCTGGTTACTGTTTTATAGGTATGTGTTTTCTGATAATATTTTACTGTCAAAAATTATCAACACTGGATATTATTCAATGACGCCTTTCAAAAACAAAACTAATTTACAAACAGATTTTTATATCTTTACATACCTATTTTTAACTTTCATTTCATGAACTGCTCATGTAAATACCTATTACAATCTGGTTTAATTTAACAAAACATTCAATTCGGTGAATTTTAGCGTTATTTTGCAAAAAAAACCGCACGTACAGTCCCCCGTCCGAGTCGAACTGACACCGTCAAATTTCGTCGAAAATATGCAATAGAGGTGAGGTTTTATGTGGGTTTTATTATAAATTCGAGTTTTTTCTTGATAATTTAACGATAATAATGAAAATTGAAAAAACAATCAATACAAATTGTTACAAATATCATAACATATTTTTTGGTATAAATTTCATGTATAAATATGTAGCCGTTTTCCTAACAAAATGCGTTTTATGTTAAAAAAGGGGTTGATTTGTATGTATTTTTTTTATGTTTAGGCCGTTCTAAACTGAAAAGTAAACAATACAATTTGTTAATTATATCCTTGAGTATCACATATACAGTAGCACCTCGTTAAGTCGAACCTCGATAAGTCAAAAACCTCCAAATCTCGAAAAAATGTCTTGTTCCCTTCCCTTCAAACCTGAAAACCTCCGTAACTTGAAATCTTGGCCCTCTGTTAGTCGAAATAATCACCGAGTCCCTCCAAGCCATTTTGGTACATATTTTCACTCTATAACTCGAAAAATTAAATTTGACCTCTGTATCTCGAACATAGCAACGTTTTATTTTACAATCTTTATAACTTGATCATTTGGACTTTAACAACTTGCCGACAGTGCAGTACACTTAATTGTTTCTTAGAAAACATTTTAGGAGTATACGATAATAAATTTATGACTCAACTAAACACGTGTTTCAAACTCAAACTCAAACATTCATTTATTCAATTAGACTACTATTTAGTAGCACTTTCGAATCGTCATTACATAAGTATTTTTAACATTTACCACCGATTCGGAAAGCAGTATCTAGTTTGCATTAAGTAGGTATCTGATGACGAAATTATCGATTCAGTAGCTCAGAAAACCGATACTAATGATTTTTTGAAACTTTTATTACATCGTCTCAAACTTTTTGGGCTGTGTAGCGCATGTCGCGTGACGGTCGGCTGCCGAGTAGGTATAAAGCAGTGTTCGGAACCGTACGATAATTATCGTACAAATACGGTAATTTTGTGCCTAAGTTTCACTTTTACCGTGGTTTCATAAAACCACACAACATTTTTTATTTTAAAATGATTTGAAATAATGTAGATTTATAATAAATAAAAACATGTTTGTCACCTCTACAAGTTGAATTTTAATGTACTTTACCTCTCTAACTCAAAATTTATAAGAATAAACCTCAAACTCTTTATGTCGAATCAAAATCCGCCTAAGTCGAAATCCTCCATAAGTTGAAAACTCTATAACTCGAATTTTTTGGCGTCTCCCTTGATATTCGACTTATAGAGGTGCTACTGTATTTTTTTTAAGACAATCGTACCAACAGTTTCCTCAACAAAATTCAATATGTTTAAGGTGTTTTTCGGTTTTGACCATAGTGATCGCCTTAAACTTAACTATGTTATATTCCTTTTATACTAAATATTTTTTGTGGGATTCGTCATCACTGGAATTAGGATAAAAACTGATAATTTTTTTTAAAACAACAAACAAAAAATCTACCTTATTCTGCGGCTCCATCTCAACAACAGCTTCAAAGTCCTTCATGGCTAATTCCGCCTCCCCCAAGCCGAGCATAGCTTGCCCCCTTCTGAATAGACCCTTTACATTCTTAGGGTCAAACTTTAGGGCTTTGGTCGCATGGTCCTTAGCCTCAAAATGATGCGCTGGGGCTACTTTAAGGTACACGAGGGATAGGTTCAAGTGAGCCGATATTAAGAGGTCTTTTGCTTTGGATTTGTTCTCATCAGCTTCAGAGGCGTCTTCCGGCATGTCTGTGAATGTTTTTAAGATTGTAGTCGGTTGTTGTAACTATCGAGTTTCTTGTCGATTTTTTCATGTAGAAGCGACATTCCGAATGAATGTTAATTTAATGGTGACTTTCATAAAATTAGTAGTTATTTAATAACTTAGGCCCCGGAACAACAGACACAATAGAAAATCTATTGTATCTGGGACCGATCAGGCTGCTTGGGGCTCAATGAATTAAAGAACAAACACATTTTTGTACACATTTTCTTTTAAGTTACCAAGCAATACAAGTTACCACTGTTGTCTGATTGATGATGATGATGAAACAATGTCAATATTTTTTTAATATGTCTTATGAGAATTGATTAATTTTTCACTTGTTTCAATTACAAAATAACATTCTTTGAATGACATAGTCATTCAAGTTCAAAATATTTACATTAGAAAGGGGAATTAGGGCACTGGCTCTGGTTCTCAAATCGCCAAATTATTCTGTCCAAATATAAAAAAAAAAAAATGCAAAATACGAATTTAATATTATCTTGTAATATAAGATTGGATTAAATATTTAATTCTTTGTCAAGTAAACCACTCAACTCACCTTCAAGCAACGTCACAACCTTCCTGTACTTCTTAATAGCCAACTGAAACTTGTTGCCCTTGAAGTACTCCGTTCCCTTATCTTTCGCTATTTTAGCCTGCTCTAGTTTCTCATCACCGTCCATAGCCCAGGAATCCTTGGCTTTCTCAAAACTGACGAGTTTCACTGTGTATTCCACTACTGTGTTTGGCGGCACACCCAATTCTGTATTTCCCTCAGATTTGAAAGCGTACTTGGGCTGAATGGTCAGTCGTGACTTTTCATCTTGGAGGAACTTTTCGAGGGCTCTCTCGACACCTTCACAAATGTTCTGATCGCTTCCCTCACCAAGCGTGAATGTCACTGTGCGCGTGTCGAAGATTTTATCGCCGTATTTGCCCTCCAATTCCACTAAAGAGATAGAAATTATATGATGTTAGTGTAGTTTTCTAATTTTGTATACAAAAAATGTAGGAAATTGAAATACATGTATTGTATATGTAAATTTGCGATTTGCTGTTTATTGTTTCAGCTGCCATAACTATTAGCGGTATAAATTTCGCTTTTGTGTTTGATGTAACAAGTATAATGAAGTTTATTTTTTACTAGCGGTCCGCCCCGGCTTCGCCCGTGGTACATATTTCGCAATAAAAGGTAGGCTATGTTCTTTCTCAGGGTCTAAAGATTGTCTGTGCCAAATTTCATCAAAATCGGTCCAGTAGTTTAAGCGTGAAAACCATACATAAATACATACAAACCTTTCCTCTTTATAATATTAGTACAGACTATCATGTATTATATTTTTTACTATCATGTATTACTAAAATAATTACAAACTATAATATACCTGTAACAACCGACCCATCATTGGGGTTGTCGAAGCCTGACCCCTGCTCTATAATGTACCGCAGAATGCCCTTGTTCTTATTGGGACTGAGATCCTCCAACTTCCAGTCAATCATCTCAATCTAAAAATTTTAATAGTTAAAAAATCATGTGTTTGTATGAAAAATATAAAAAAACTGCTATTTTAAGATTAAATCAAATCAGATAAAAAGTATTAATTTTACTTGATGTCTAACCTACAAATTTTTGATAATTTGATTTTAAAATAAAGATTTACCTTCATTTTCAAAAATATTAATTTTCCAGAACAAATAAATAATAAAGTTTCTAAATTTTAATGGTTCGCACATTTGAACAGTAAAACAGTAAAGTAGCAATAATATACAAAATACTGACCTCAAATTGCAATGTGGAATTGGGTGGGATTTTGGGTGGGCTTCCTCTGGCCCCATAAGCATATTCCGGAGCACATGTCAACATGCACACCTCACCCTTCTTCATAGTAGCTACACCAATATCCCATGCTTTTATCACGCTACCTACAAATGCAAGAAAATGTTAAAATAAAATTTTCATTTTTTGTATGTTCAAGTAAATATGTTATTAATAAAATTTAAAATATGCTGTAAACTTCAAAAAAATATCAATTGTTGTTTTATTATTACGGAGATAAGTATAAGAAAATTATATTCAATCATGGTTTTTCATTGGTATTTTTTCGATAACAAAAAACATATATGTATTTGGACGGAGCTCAGGCATGCAAGCAACTATTAATAATAATTATTCATACGTTATAAATTAATATATCAATGTAACATTACTTTCAATAGCATTATTTTTTACCCTCAACTAGGTAATACATTCAGTGGTTGATAAGGCTAAAAGAGGAAGTGGTTATAGTTATATTACCATGAGGTGATAGTATCGCTATTTTACAGAAAGCACAAAGTAACGAATTATAATATTTATGAATATGTAAATTTTCACAGGTTAATATCAACAACACTTTTTAGACTGTTCAATTCAAATAAATATTAATCGGGTTGACTTTAGAAACGTGCGGCACGAATTTCGGCGCGATTTTAATTTTTATCGATCGATAATGATGCCCCGAAACATACATTAGCGGCTTTTCGTGCGGAAACGTGTAATTACAGAGAAATCTTTTTTTTAATTTTTGAGATTATGTTCAAAATTGTTTGAGTTACATTGACAAAACTACAAGAATTGTGTTTGAAAGAGATAACAAATGTCTTAATGTACATATTAAAAACCATAGTTCATTCAAAAGCATGTTGCTGAGGGGACAACAATTCATACGGGTTATTGGCGAGCATATGATTGTTTGGGGCAATATGGGTATGTTCATAAAAAAGTTAATCACTCAGACCCAGACAACCCATTTGTTGCCTCTG
The DNA here is from genome assembly GCF_061535455.1 of Colias philodice. Taxonomy (NCBI): domain Eukaryota; kingdom Metazoa; phylum Arthropoda; class Insecta; order Lepidoptera; family Pieridae; genus Colias; species Colias philodice. The sequence continues at coordinate 1,421,955 of NC_143090.1, forward strand.
ACCCATTTGAGTCCCAGTGGCATGTTGTAAAAAGATTTTTTAAAAAAGATAACTATAACCACCCAGCAAACTTCAGTGATAATATTATAGAGTATGTGGAGACGATGGGTGGAAATAAATAAAATGGATTCATTCATTGCCATTGTAAATTGTATCAAACATGTATACAAGATTTGAAAAATAATTATTTAAAAAAAATGTTTTTATTGTATGTAAGTATATTTACACAAATTGTTAATCACAGAACCGAATCTGTCCACCCCGATTCCACGTGGTACTTGTCTGTCATACACTAGAGTGTATTTAAAAAGTCGGAGGCGCGGAGGAGCGTGGCGCCCGCGTGTGCTGAGGAGCAGGCAGAGTCAAGCGAGCCGGAGTGGCTGAGGCTGGTCGCCAAAGGCGACCAAAAAGCCGAAGCTACGAAGGCAAGTGAAGACTCCTGCCTGCAACGAGGTACACGGGGGCAAGCGCCACGTTCTGCAGCGCCGGAGCAGTCAAGAAAGCCCATAATCTTCGTTATATTTCTAACTACATCACTACATACATAGTATAAAACAAAGTCACTTTCTCTATCCCTGTCCCTTTGTATGCTTAAATCTTTCAAACTACGCAACGGATTTTGATGCGGTTTTTTTTAATAGATAGAGTGATTCAAGAGGAAGGTTTTAGTATATAATTTATTAGGTTTAAGTCAAAGCGGGCGAAGCCGCGGGCGGTAAGCTTGTATAAATATAATCTCAAAAAAAATTAAAAAAAAAATAGAAGGGGGGGTTTCCTCATCCCCCCACTTTATAGGGGGTCTCCTCTTACCTCCCCCCTCCCTTTCCCTCCCCTCCCCCCCCTTAATTCGTGCCGCAAATTTCTAAAGAAATACCTATTAATCTTTAAGTACAGACTTATTTTGCTAATACATATATAATACCAAATATTTAATTATGTTTACAAAATTTAAAGTTGATATTACAATCAAACATTTTTCAATTTCATAGATTTTTTTAAATTTATTTATTAATTTTCTGGAGGCAAATAAATATATTTTATTTTGTATCTACAAAATCGCTTATTAGATATCAGTTTTCGTATTCATAATTTAAAATTAACAGAACTAACCTTTTCCGAGTGTAAATTCGAAGGGTTCGTTTCGATCCTTGCTGGAATCGAACTTTGTACCATCCAAAAGCGTTCCTGTATAATGTACGGTTACTTCGACACCAGCATTTGGAGTTTCTGTGCCTTCTCCCTCTTTAATAATTCTTTTCAACACACCACGATCTCCAGCTTTTGAAATATCGATTCCTTGGTCGACAGTCATGTTTTTATCTCTTTAGTATAATTATTAAAATAATTCAGGCAAAGCTAGGAGTGTTGATCACAAGTAACGCTAGCAATTACACGTGCTTCAATACGCAATAATAATTTTCTCGAAAACTCGAAGACCGCACCGGTTCAAGAACAAACACAAATTGAATCACAATGATCACAATTGAATGAAAATTGAAAATGACAAGCGCTTTTTGACATTTTACGTCAATATGAAGGGAATTTTCTAGACACGACAATTTGATAGTTGTACTAAATTTTATTACTACTATTAAATTTTATTACTCAGTTATAATAATGTACTCTGTGATTACTAGGTTCCAATATAAAGATTTTCAATGACTGTCCAGAAATATATCACTATCACTACATAGTATAAAACAAAGTCGTTTTCCCTGTCCCTATGTCCCTTTGTACGCTTAAATCTTTGAAACTACGCAACGGATTTTGATGCGGTTTTTTTAAATAGATAGAAGAAGGTTTATATGTATAATAACATCCATTAAATAGTGGAGAAGTACTGTTATTTTTGAGGTTTCTAATGTGATGTCGTAAAAAATTACATTTTTTCCGCTTACATTGCAAACGCAGGCTGAACCCTACGAGTTTTATCAAAATAATGTACTAAGTATTATACATATTGAAAAAGTCTATAGAAAAGTCCGCGATGGTATCTATCACAGAACAGTATCTATCTATCTCTTGACAGGATAACCCACAATAACTTTTTTTTGTCATTTACTTTTTACGACAAATAATGGCTAATTTTCGATGCGATTTTAACCAATACAGCATTAATCCTTAACCAATTAAATACCTTGAATACATTGTTCATTTCATATAGATCTATATGGCCCTGTACACCGTATGATTTAAGTGAATATTTTCGAAGATATTACAGATTTAAAAAATTGCGGGACGTAGCGTTTGCGGCGGTACCGGCCGGCCGCCCGGCTATCGGCCGCTTTCTATATTGAATCTCAATCCCTAATTTGCTGGTCGAGATTGATATTTCAATCCATTTTCTACTTTTAGTATTTCAATAACCGATCGATGGATCGCTAACTCGATCTTTTTTTTCAATCCATCTTTGGGAGGGCCGATCGGGTTTTTAGATTGGTATTTGTATGAAAGTGAGAGTATGGTGTTTTCTTTAACCGATCTCTGATTTTGACAAATCGATTTTTGAACGTTATAGATCTTTATTTGTGATCCTCCAATTTTGACCGATTGTATTGATAAAAGGCGTGAAAATGGAAATATTTTCAAGTGATAGTGATCTTGAATTATTAGCTCAGCTGTCGGATTGGGATAGTAGCGACAGCGAACAAGAGAGAGCTGTGTCCTCAAAAACTTTTCGACGAATAAACTTCATGGCAAGTTTAACTGACGCAGAGTTTACATTCAGATTCAGAATGAACAAAGCCTCAGTAGAATCTGTCTTTAATGAAATAATGCCCTATATCAAAGTGAAATCAAGACGGTAAGAAATTTATTTGTTTGCTCAAATTGCTTCAAAATGTATATAAACATAACCTAAAAATTGGATACATAACTAAAGTACCTATCATTTTCAGGAATAATGGTATACCACCATTGCATCAACTTTTATTGGCACTTCGATTTTATGCATTGGGTACAATGCTTAATTCAGTGGCCGACTTTGCTGGAGTATCCTTATCATCAGCTTGTAGAATAGTGGCAGATATATCTGCTGCTATTGCTAGATTGTATAACAAATATATTTTTCTGCATTCTAGAACTACAGATAAATTTTATAACATAGCTCAATTTCCTAGAGTATGTGGTGCTATTGACTGTACACATGTACACATTCAGTCTCCATGTAGGTATACAAGTACTGATTTGTTATCAATAAAAAATTTGCAATTTACTTAATTACTATTTGTTTAGAAAGTTGCCATACATTTGCTACAACAAATAAAATAAAATATTATGTATTTCAGGTTCAACAATAGGAGAGGAATATAGAAATAGGAAAGGATACTTTTCAATCAATGTCCAAGCCGTTTGTGATGCAGACCTTAAATTAATGAATGTTGTTGCTCGGTGGCCTGGTTCTGCTCATGATGCTACAATTTTTAATCAGTCAGTATTAAAAGGTAAGTAATATTGGGTTTATTGCCCTTTTAAATGTTATTAACATTTAAAATAATATGAATTTCTAATGTATCTAACTCTTATTACAGCCCAGTGTGAAGATGGTATTCTAGGAAATCGCTGGTTGCTCGGGGACAGTGCCTATCCAAACCGGCCTTACTTGCTCACACCTTTGTTAAACCCAGCAACTGCCCAGGAAATAAACTACAATGAGGCCCAGATAAAAACTAGAAACACAATTGAAAGGTAAAATCACCATTTTATAAAGCTTTCACTATACTAGAGATTATAAAAATTAAGTACCTACCTATTCATTTACTTTTTATTAACCAAGTTTATAAAAAAATGTATTTGTTTGTTTAGGACATTTGGAGTCTGGAAACGTCGCTTCCCAGTAATATCCTTGACCATGCGGTTGTCATTATATAACATACAAACAGTTATAATTGCTACAGCTGTTCTTCACAATATCTGCAGAAATTATAACATTGAAGAAGTACCCCCTGAAGTAGAAATGCCAGACGATAATGAAACTACTGTGATATCAGAGAATTCGGACAGTATTGAAAATGATATCAGAAATAGACAAGGACTGATTTCTAATTATTTTTAAAACTTATTACCTACCTATTTATTTTACAAAAATATGAATAGTCTGTCTTGAGATAATTTGTAAATTCCTTTGATTAGATTTTTATCATTAACATTTTGTCTTTATTATCATACCTTTTATTAGCTTCAAATTATTAAACAATGATAATTTCAATAAAACATTAATTTTTCAAAATAGTTTATTTAGTTACATACCTACATAAAATATATTTACACGAAATTATATAATTTTAAAAATCCTCACCCTTCAGCTTCCTTATTTCTAATTTTAATTTTTCATTTTCTAACTCTAATTTTTCATTTACTAGCGTTAAGTTTTTATTCTGTAATAATAAAGTTTCATTCTTCTCTCTCATTTTAGTTTCTAACATTTGTTTTTTAATGTTATAATACTCTGCCAATGCCTTGTTTCGAGCTTGACACCCGTTGTCTGGCTTCAGTAGCTTCCGCTTAACACCACCTGTAAAACAAAAATGCATTAAATATAGGAAAACATAATGTTTAAAATTTCATCAAAATTCTTTTAGTAGTTTTTGCATGGAAAAGTATCAAATATCCATCCTCACAAACTTTAATGTTTATTCATCTTCACAATCTTCATGTAGGTACCTAACATATATGTTCCAGGTCATAGTCTACCTGTGTGCCAAAATTTTATCCATATTGGTTGAGCCAATAAAGCATTATTGTGTAACAAACATGCAAAGTATCACATTATTATTATGTAATAGGATATTACCACTAGTTTTGAAATTCCTTTTTTCAATGGAATGGATATTGGGCGTACCCAGCGACACCAACTCATCCCCAATGCCATTGGCTGGCACTTCATTGCCCATGGACACAGATGTATAATCCATGGACGGCGTAGGATTTTCCACAGGCAATGGAGTGTCAATCAATAGCATTGGATGATCAGCTGGCACAATATAAGCTGTCCCAACACTCCCATCACCATCACTATCACCAATAAGTTGGGGCTCAGCATCACCACCAAACCTCACTGTGAGACCCTCTCCAGTGCTGCCCAGTAATGCTGCTACCCTGTCCAGGATCTCATCTGGAGGAAAGTACCCTGGTGGCCCACCTCCAGTCTGGAACATAATTTGACATAATCATTAATTATATATTTAAAAAAATTCCTCATCAACATGTTCTGGACTACCATTTACAGTACCTACTTAACTATAAGTAAAATATAACATAACATCATGCCCTGTATTCCCCAACAGGTTGAGCAGCGGTAGCACACCCTGGCACACCCACATTTTGCCAGTTATGTTTTAAGGCAAGCCTATTGCCATCTACCGGGCACATATCCAGACTCCGGGCAGCTACTGAGAAATTCCTAATGTTAAAACTTAAAAACACTGCCCAACCTGAAAATACTGACTAATACCTCATGCTCAGCAGTCGCTTACAACCACTAGTCTAGTTATTAGACTAACAAGCAGGCAAGGCTAGTCCAAGTTTTGTATTTTTAGGGTTTATCTATTTTAAACTTAATTTACCTTTATCCGTTCCATCCGCATGAGACCAATGCGCTTTCGCGAATTCTTTTTCAAGTTTTCCCACTTAAGACGCAGTTGTTGTGGTGTACGGCGACAGGTGCCTATATTTGCATTGAAGACCCCTGCAATCCGTGTCCATTCTTCTATCTTCATTTTATTACTGGTGGCATTGGTCTTCTTGTTATACAATATCTTGCTCCCCTCAATTAAGGAGAGCAGCCCTTTCGTCTCTTCCTTCGAAAGAGGTTTAGTTTTACTCTACAAACAAATAAAATAAAACTTAGTAAGTTTTGTACGAAATGGCGCGAAATACCGCGCCACGCGTTTATCTTTTACATAGAAAATTATACATTTGTGGACGTGAATGTTTATTGCACGTATATTTAGTATAATTATTTACTTACAGTTTCTGCCTCTGACTCCATTTTTTATTTAACTTTCTTCTTTCCAAGGAACAAACAAACTTGAGACTATAATAATATAATTTAAGTTAATTTTGCCAATGTCAAACTGACTGACTGACGTTTGCGATTGACTGACGTTCCGTTCCTCTTCAACAAAACGTATGTTACTAATCTAACGTTAACGTTATAGTACTTTACCGCTGCAACTTTGCAATCAATTATTATTATTACTGTGTATGCAATTTCTTGTGATTATACATAAAATAGATTAGCTATAAGAAAGCAAACACCATTTTACTCATTAACAATTGCTGATGTTCTTTTACTGCAAATGCGTAAAACAAAACGTTAAGGAGGGCGCAAATTTATGACCAATCCCTTTTTTCTAATGGATTTGGAGACGAGATCGGCTTATTGAAATGCAGATTCAACATCAATCGACGGATCGGATAAAATCTGGATCAATAGAAATCTAAGATTCACGATCGAATATTGAAAGCGGCCGTTAATATTTTATACCCGTGCGAAGCCGGAGCGGGCCGCTATATTTTTATATACAACGTTCACAGTTTTTCTGTAGTGTATTTGTGTCCCTTCGTCCAGCATACTCACCATGGAATCCTGATATTTCATGAATGTCAAAAAACTGTTCTGAAATAGTGCTAAATAGTGCCCAAAGGAAAAAAATAGTGCTCTTGTACTTGCGAAGTTATAGCCATAGTTCGATGAGTATGCTGGACGAAGGTTTCGCCCAGCATACTCACCTCCGTCCGGAGAATCTGTATACGCTTCAAACATAATTCATACTTCAAAAAATAGTTCCCAAATAGTGCCAAACGGTGCCCAAAAAGAAAAAACAGTGCTCGAATAACTTCGGAGTTACAGGCTTCGTTCAGTGAGTATGCTGGGCGTAGGTTCTACGCCCAGCATACTCACCTCAGTGCGCGAATATCGAACGAGCTATAGGAACAATTTACGTCTCAAAAAATTGTGCTTGAAATAGTGCCCAATATCAGTCCAATTTTTGCTTGACATTTGACCTAGAAAACCATTAAATTTGATTGTAAACTTCTACATACATTACATTGAGTACAGTCGAATACAATATTATTAACTTTCTTTCTAACAATTTTTGTCTTGTGTAAATTATTTGTTTTGTTATATTGTCTATGTAAGGGAGTATTTACTTTAGAATCGCAATATTATTAATTACACATTATTTTAATAATACTTTATAAAATTATAATAATATGATTAAGCCTTCGCGCGTCGCATGGGACCCCGGTAGCTAGGAACAATGATTTTATATATTTGTCTAGATCACGGCGCTTGAAGGATTAAGATATCAAATGAAGTAAATCATGCATGAAAAATAAAGTTGCTGTTATTAATGCTTACATTACAACTGACAAAATTATTCAAAATAATCATTTTCCGGATCAAGGACGGTACCACAACGTTTACGGAATTGACCTGTATTCCTCATGTGATAAAGTTCAATATAGTGTGGCAGTAATGGATGCACGTACGGTCAATAGGTATGGGGCTTACGACGCGCGGCGCCCGCGACGCTAAACATTTTTTTATATGTATATTATATACAATATTAAAACTACAATTTTTTCTATTTACATTGATTATATTATGAATGTTAACAAAAGCTGTGAACTAGTTAACTAGAATTCTGATTACTTTGGCCCTTTAAATAGTAATAAATAACGTAAGTAATTAAAAATGTTTTTTATTGCTAAACCTTTCATTGATGAAACTATTGGAAAGAGTTTTAAAAATTTGTATAACTATGTCACAGTACTAGTTTTGACTGGTTATAAGTTTTGCCTGCAACATATATACAAAAAGAAACTGTATAATTTCCTTTTAACAATTTTTCAAGATATTAATTTTATTGGCTGCAAATGACTGTTTTTATTCAGACAAACACACAATGCATTGAAGTAATAGACTTCATTTACGCAAAGTTTCATTCATTTATTATTATTTATAAAATATATAATAATGCATTTAATCGAAAGTTTTTGACATGTGAGAAAATACCATAATTATTTCCAATAACATGAAGTCTACAATTAGAAAGTTTAATATTTTTGTCCAAAAACATGTGTCGACGACTGTACCCCATTTTACGTTAGTATGTAGAAGTTTACATTAAAATTTAATGGTTTTCTAAGTCAAAAGTCAAGCAAAAATTGGACTGATATTGGGCACTATTTCAAGTACAATTTTTTGAGACGTAAATTATACCTATAGCTCGTTCGATATTCGCGCACTGAGGTGAGTATGCTGGGCGTAGAACCTACGCCCAGCATACTCACTGAACGAAGCCTATAACTCCGAAGTTATTCGAGCACTGTTTTTTCTTTTTGGGCACCGTTTGGCACTATTTGGGAACTATTTTTTGAAGTATGAATTATGTTTGAAGCGTATACAGATTCTCCGGACGGAGGTGAGTATGCTGGGCGAAACCTTCGTCCAGCATACTCATCGAACTATGGCTATAACTTCGCAAGTACAAGAGCACTATTTTTTCCTTTGGGCACTATTTAGCACTATTTCAGAACAGTTTTTTGACATTCATGAAATATCAGGATTCCATGGTGAGTTGTGGTGAGTATGCTGGACGAAGGGACACGTGTATTTAGTATCAGCATTGCACCCGTGCGAAGCCGGGGCGGGTCGCTAGTCTTATATATAAAATTCTCGTGTCACAATGTTAGTCTGCATACTCCTCCGAAACGGGTGGACCGATTCTCATGAAATTTTCTGTGCATATCGGGTAAGTCTGAGAATCGGCCAACATCTATTTTTCATATATACCACGGGCGAAGCCGGGGCGGACCGCTAGTAGAAAATATAAATGTTTATTAGAATAGGCTCTCTATCACAGCTCTCTATGTACTGAATTATCAACAGTTATAGGACCTATAAAAAATGTGAAAACTGTCTTTAAAAGAATTCTGCCGTATTAAAATAATCATGTTGCTTCTATCAGTCCTATTAGGTCCACAGGCCTCAGATGTATATAAACTCATCAACACCTTCGAGATTGCGGTATTTTAAACAATGAATAATACCTATCTACTTTTTATGTGCAGTTGCATTCTTATCATAGCTACCTAGCATACCTAGTATATCTAGATTCTAGGTAGGCTATATATCTGCCACAGATATATGCCATCATGCCATGTGATAAGTATCAACAATTTTAAGTCAAAATATGTCTTCTGTGTTACAGTTCATATTCACCTCTGAACTTTTAAACCAGATAGCATCTTTATGATTCTTAAAAGTTAAAAGGGAATTTATGAAGAAAAGTGGGTTCTTAAATTGTATTCTTAGAAGATAAAATAAAACTTTATTTTTTTAAACATTAGTAAATAATTATGCAAGATAAAAATTATATAATGTAGGCTGCCCATTATGATGGTTGCTGCTAGGAAGCACTTAATAAAATAAAAATACAACATATTATGTTAATATGTTTAATTCTATATGGTCTTTTTATTACACTAAAATCTGTCAGTCTTTACAAATTTTCCATATTTACAATTCAACTTTTATACATGCACCTATCATAAGTTTTTTTTACATCTCAAACAATGAACACAACCTTTCAGGAATTAACCAAATTTGAAAAAGATCTATCTTAAAAATTTACTATTGTAATTTATGAAAATATGCTTCTTCATTGTCATGTCTTATGTAAAAAGTAGAATGCTTTGGAATATAGACAAGATCTCATCATTGCAACAATAAGATAAATCTCATCTTTAACTACTACAAAAGAAATGTAAATTGTTTTGAAATAACCTTCTGACTTCATGCTTTTTAACAAATAATAATGTTTTGCATGTTTTTAATACATAATACACTTTAACATATGCAGTATGAAGATAACTCAGAAGAATACGGAAATTGCATGAAACATAGAGTACTAATTAACAGAAAATCACTAAATATAACAAGTAAATTTTTAAGTTTAGACCTTTTACAAAATTAATAAGTGTAAATATTCAAGTTTTGTGACATAAATTTGGACATGATTTCACATGATGCCTTATATTATGAGGCTCGCTCTGTCCCAATAATTTCTGTTTGCCAGCAAGTAACCATTCATCGGAGCCATCACAACAATCACAAATACCATCGTTGAGTAAACCAGAGGGTATAGAGTTGATAGACGACTTTGGAAACTGAGTATCACAGTAGAAAACACCAGCAGGGCATGCATTTGTGCTCGGTTCATCTGTTCCATCGTCACAATCACAGAAGTCATCATTCACATATTCAAATGGAATATGTTGTTCTGAATTTCGGCATTTGAATTCGTTTTTAGAATTCGGTCTATAATCTTTTACTTGCGCAAAGTAAACACCTCTTATTATATCATTGTCGTTGATATACTTATCGTGTTCTGATCGCACATGAACTAATTCCTTTACGCTAGCATGATCGAGCATTGGAACTATTTTGTTATTGTTGGTTTCTGACGATAGTGTAAGGAAAAAATACAGCTGGTAAAGGATGAAACAACTCGCAGCAACTGCAGTCATTAAGACAACATTTTTCTTCTTCTTTAACGCTGCTAACATTTTATTTATTGTTCTTTAGATATGGAGTATTGACAGGATTATCACATGTACTTAAACAGATATTATTTGTTTTCAGACGTATTTCGTAAAAATGTAAACATTTCCACCGGCCATCCATTTGTCAGTTGTCACTGTCACACAATTACATGACAAATATCTTTGGCGGTTTGGCTTTTGACAATACCTGTCAATATTCAATAGGCAAAATATGGCAATTATGCTGATGCTTAATTGGAACGTGAAACGCATTAATGTGTAAAATATAAAGTGGTATACTTAATAATTGTTTGAAAAATATTTACGGTTATTTTAAGTAATTTGGATTTTGATTATTTCATTAACATTTTTTTCAATGTTTGTACCTTCATCCATACTTATATTTATTTTTTAACACAATTTGAATTAACTTTGATTATTTCGAAAAAACTACAATGAAACGAAAGCTTTAAATTGTTTTCCAACAATTAATAATTACTAACGATAAATCGATTGCACGCATCAATTCACGCGCACTTTTTCTAGTGCTCGATTGTGCGAAGCATTGCTGTAGTTGGAACATTCAACGTTAAGCATTATGCCGCATAATGCGCTCTAGTGCTGTAATTGGAAAACGGGGAAAATGTCTCATTACTTTAGATCTAAGCTTTAGATAAACTCGTGAGGGTGACAAATCAACATCGAGCTATGCTGCGCTGTACTGCGCTGTGCTGTGTTTAGTCAACTCGCTCGTCTAATATTTTAATGAGGATACAAACAAACCATGCTGTGCTGCGCTGTGTGAGGCTACGCTCTGTTTAAAAACGCAGCAGTCTCGAGCGAGGCGCGCTACCCGCCAAGCTGAGCCGCGCTGTGCCGAACTGTGCTATGTTTTTATGGAGCTCTGCCATGCTGCGCTGTGTCGAGCTTATCATCACTACATAGTATAAAACAAAGTCGCTTTCTCTGTCCCTATGTCCCTTTGTACGCTTAAATCTTTGAAACTACGCAACGGATTTTGATGCGGTTTTTTTTGATAGATAGAGTGATTCAAGAGGAAGGTTTATATGTATAATAACACCCATTAAATAGTGGAGAAGTACTGTTATTTTTGAGGTTTCTAATGTGATGTCGTAAAAAATTACATTTTTTCCGCTTATATTGCAAACGCAGGCTGAACCCTACGAGTTTTATCAAAATAATGTACTAAGTATTATACACATTGAAAAGGTCTACAGAAAAGTCCGCGATGGTATATGTCTATCTCTTATGGATAACCCACAATAACTTATTTTTGTCATTTACTTTTTACGACAAATATGGGTAATTTTCGAAGCGATTTTAACCAATACAGCATTAATCCTTAACCAATTAAATACCTTGAATACATTGTTCATTTAATATAAATCTATATGGCCCTTTACACCGTATGATTTAAGTGAATATTTTCGAAGATATAACAGAATATTTAAAAATTGCGGGACGTAGCGTTTGCGGCGGTACCGGCCGGCCGCCCGGCTATATATTTTATACCCGTGCGAAGCCGGAGCGGGCCGCTATGTTTTTATATTGTACAACGTTCACAGTTTTTCTGTAGTGTATTTAGTATCAGCATTGCACCCGTGCGAAGCCGGGGCGGGTCGCTAGTTAATAATAAAAAAATTAAAATGATTTTTAGTCATTCGCAAATATTTAAAAAAAATCGTCTTCAGTGGCAATACTCTTTAGAAAATTCTCCGTATTTTTCACGTATGGTGTGAGGTAACAAGCTACCGTGACTGGACTCTTTTAACGACAAAATAACACATAAAATATCCATATCCGCTTCTTCTTCACTTTCATCTTCATCGGATTCAACTATGTCGTAATGTTTACGTTTTTTTGAAAATAGGGTCATATTTGACGAGATAAACGACTACACGAGCTGCTGATTACTTTATACTGAGCTATATTGTTAAAAAACGTAGCTTAAGAAACACAGCACAGCACAGCGCAGTACAGCGCAGCATCGTTTAATTGTTAAAAAAACGTAGCTTAAGAAACACAGCACAGCACAGCGCAGTACAGCGCAGCATAGCTCGATGTTGATTTGTCACCCTCAGCTTATGTTTGTTTTATCAATAACTGAGCTTCGAATTAACTGTAATTTATTTAAGGTACATTTATATAATTGATAAATTTTATGTTAATTTTATCTGTGGTATATGGCCAGCACTTAGATCATTAAGTAATGGATGGAGTACGCTGGCAAATGTTCTAACTAAACTTTCTGCTGATTTTGGTGCGGGGAGGGCAACACACTATTGAAACACAATCACACATTCACAAAAATAATTTGTGTCACGAAAGTCGTAAAAATTTACGACCTTTTAAGCGACGTGTTTTTAAATTCAACTCTATCCCTAAGTTCATAAAGATTAAATTTGTATTTCATTCCAAGTTGTCTCGTGGGGAGTGTGGTTCAATATCGCATTCTAAATTCAACTTTATAACTTAGATCATAAAGATTAAATTTGTATTTCTTTAAAAGATAGTCTCGTAAGGAATGCGGTTCATTATCGCGTTTTAAATTCAACTTTCTCTCTTAGTAGATAAAGATTAAATTTGTATATTTTCTTTCCATGATAGTCTCGTCTCTTTCTCTCTCGAAACATGACTCGATTATTTGTCTTGATCCCCTAGCACGAATATTTGTAGGTTTCGTATCGTAAACGTTTCGAGTTGTCGATACGAAAACGGACTAAAACGAAAGTCGGAAGCACGAAGCACTTTCGAACCAGTATCGAGAGCTCGATACGATAACGTTGGTGACGTCATACTAACGTAAGCAAGGATGGGAAAAATAGAACGAATGATCTTACCATTGAGTGAATGTTTCGTTCAGAAACTGGATAAGTATTTAGTTAATTAAAATTTTTGTGATTTTAGGGCATTTAAAAATTTAATACTGTTTAATTTATGACGCAATACGAAGAAACTGCAGAAAAAAATAATATTCAGTTAGATAAATGGCATAATAATTTAACTGATTACTAAAACATTGTGTTTGATTTGACTGTATTCCTAAACGAACGACGGACGCGGGACGCTCGAAGCTCATTCAAGGCCAACTTTGTTTTGAAGTGCTTGTGTCTTGTGTTGTGATTTAAATTGTAAGTTTGGAACTATTTTATTGTTCTACAATGAGAACCAGCCACCCGCAGTACACCATTATGGTAGAATTTATGGAAAAGTAAGTGTATTACATTTAAGATTTTATTGTCATAAGCATATTTGTGTTGATTTTAATAGTGTTTCAATGGGATTTTTGGAATATATTTTTGTAAAGTTTAAAAGAGCTAAAGTTTATTTGTATACTCAAGTTAAAGTATTACGCTAGTCATGTGTAATTTGTAAAAACAAAATTGAAAAAGAAAGGTACCTAACACATATTATTAAAATATTAGAGCACACGGTCCTTTAACTCACGTTAAATTTATTTTAGGCATGGAGACTTATCCAAACCCAGTGGGGGTCCTCGTGGTAGACATTATGTGCAGCAAAAATGGAAGGAGTTAATTGATATGCTCAATAGTGATGGCACTGGGGATTCTCGAACAGAGGAAAAGTGGCAGCAGAAAAGCAGTCAACCCACAGTCGCTCCACCTCTTCCTCCTCCTACTCCGCCACCAGCACTTACACCACCACCAGGTCCAGTGCAAACCCAGTGGCAACCGCCGAAAAAAAAGAAGAAGCCTGAAGATTTAGTTTTAAAAGTATTTAAGGAGTGTGAGACGAATGCTAGGGAGTATGAAAAGGAGCGTGACCGAATTGCACAAGAATTAGAACGAGAGAGGATTCGTCAGCGTGATGTAGAGCTTCAGTTGCAAGCTCAGTGGTTGGATTTTATGAGAGAGGCTTTAAAGGTTTTAAGTTCATATTTAGAGAAAAGAAGTGAATAGTGTCTGATTTTTCATTTTATTTGTATTTGTTTTTCATTTTTGTTGTTAACAGACTATATACCTATACACTATTCACTTCATTTTCTTAAAAAGAAAACATTTTGTATTTGTTAGAATTAAATTTATTTTGCTTAATCTATATAAGGGTTGTTAACAGACTATATAAATCTTAGATTACAAAATAAAAGACAGATGGAGCGTTGCCGAACTAAACCGAATAATTTATCGTCATTTCCATAAAGCTATGTGTGCTGTCATTTCGCCGTTGCACTGTACGTACACGGTGCTTCTGTGTGCGTGTTATGTTACCAGATAATGAAAAATTTCCCAAATTTTTGCCCGACTACGGAAGAAAGAGGGTTATGTTTTTCGAATGTAGGTATGTATGTATAATATTTCTTTGACACGCCCTGCAGTATAAACTGTTGGATCGATTTTGAGTTGTGACTTGTGAGGTGTCATTGCAATCATCTGAATTATGAAGGTAGCTGTGGTGGTAGTGACGTAGGCTACATAAATTATTAGCAGTCATGTTTTAATTTTTATTTTAATATAAATTCGGGTTTTTGATATTGTTTTATAATATTGTAAAAATTATTTTATCACCTATCTAGCTAGTATCTACTAAAGTTATCTATACATGGACAAAATAATTTTATTCAATTTTTATTAAATAAATTACATTAAATTTATTAAATAAATTACATTAAATTTATTAAATAAATTACATTAAAAAAAGTTTTTATTTTTCAAAACATATGAATGCGAATAGCGGTAGTTTTTAGTCGAGAATGCTGGACATTTTATTTTCATCATATTATCCATCATGTGTTCACATGAATTAAATCGCAAGCGAAAACGACGCTTTTTATAAAAGTAACAAAAAAATGTATAATGCTTTTTAAAATAATCTAATAATGACCATGAACTTTTATTGCACTATACAAATAATCACATTCACGATCGAAAAATCCAACAGCACTACCCCGAATATCTTTTAACCATTTTACCCCTAAAAATGGCAAATTCATTTTCAAAATACTGGCAGCATACGTTGAAGTTTTGAATTCCTTCGTATTTGTAAAATTATTATTTGTATACAAAATTAAATAAGCCAAATAATCTACAGAAAATCTGTAAAACGATGTTTTATCTTTTTGTTTGTTTTCGGGAACAAGTTTTACAGCGTTTTAATATCACAAGACAGCATTTTTTTACTAAAATATCAAACCCCTTTTGACGTATTGCATGACACTAGAATCGCTATAGCACTAGCGGAGGAACGTATTCGTTTTTGATTTCGTATTTTCTTTGACAAGGTCGATGAATGATTGACATGCTCCATCTGTATTTTATTTTGTAATCTAAGATATAAATATACACTATTCACTTCAATTTCTTAAAAAGAAAACATTTTGTATTTGTTAGAATTAAATTTATTTTGCTTAATCTATATAAGGGTTGTTAACAGACTATATAAATATACACTATTCACTTCAATTTCTTAAAAAGAAAACATTTTGTATTTGTTAGAATTAAATTTATTTTGCTTAATCTATATAAGGGTTGTTAACAGACTATATAAATATACACTATTCACTTCAATTTCTTAAAAAGAAAACATTTTGTATTTGTTAGAATTAAATTTATTTTGCTTAATCTATATAAGGGTTGTTAACAGACTATATAAATATACACTATTCACTTCAATTTCTTAAAAAGAAAACATTTTGTATTTGTTAGAATTAAATTTATTTTGCTTAATCTATACCTACTATTTATGAAAGTAATATCTTAAAGGTACTTAATTCTATTTTGTAAATAACGAACATTATATTTGTTTCAAACATATTAAACTATATTTTTATTCTCCAATGCTACCTTTATTATAGACTTCAACACAAAAACCGAAATCAATTATTTACATTATGAAGCCGATTAATCCTATCTACTAACATGTTTCTTATGGCTCTACCGCGAATCAATTCATCTGAAGAACCACTTTCGCGAAAAGGTTCTTCTAGAGAAGAAAATGTTGAAACGCCTAATCCAGAAGAATATATTATATCGTCTTCAGGATCAGGCAACATAAAATCTAATGCTAGGTTGTGTAGAACGCTACATGCCATTATGATCGAAGCACACCTCTCAGGGGTGTAATGTAATGTGCGGTCCTTACTAAGGCATCTCCACCTATTTTTGAGTCTTCCAAAAGTATTTTCGATCACAACTCTGGCCTTCCCATGGATGGTAGTATATTTTGCCTGTGGAGTGCCTTCAGCAGCATCTGTGATTGGTGTCATCAACCAAGGCCTCTGTGGATATCCAGAATCCCCTGAAAAAATATTTTTTGCATATTGAATTATATAATCTTACAACAGACAATAACCTTATCACTTAATTATCTATGTCTTTATTTATAATTGGAACAACCTACATGTAAAAAAATAGTTACCTAAAAACCACACTTGTTCATTATTCCGGTGTAAGTCTTGGATGTACCTATTCGCTTGACTGTTTTCCCAAATAAAAGCGTCATGGGTGGCACCTCCATACTTGGCATTAATATTTAAAATTCTGCATTCACTGTCACATATCTACAATTTAAAAAATTATATTGGTATAACATAATAAACATTTATAATTTTATTAGTATAAATTAGTTGAGTGATATCTCACCATTTGCACATTCAGTGAGTAGAAATGCTTTCTACAGTAAAATAAATGTTCCATGTCTCTTTTTGGAGTGAATATGTGAAAATGAGAACCATCAATGCACCCTATTACTCCAGGGATGCCAAATTTTGTATAAAATCTGTAAATAAAGTATTGTAAGTGAAATTTTCTAGTATTAGGTAGCTATCATATTTGTGGTTATTCAGTTGATCCTGCTTTTGCTGTTTAACATTCTGCACTAAATTAGTTTTATTGAACTACATACTTATAATTATTACTTACTTGTTTTTTACAATATTTCGCTGCTCTCGTGTTGTTGGAAATTTAACAAACTTATTTAATATTAAAGGGTTAACAAGAGCATCAGTAACCTCCCTCACATATTTGCTAACTGTAGTTTGGCCTAAATATTTAGCCATTCCTACAATTCTTTGGTAGGAGCCTGTAGCATAAAATGACAAAGCACACAGCACCTAGAAATAAAAATGTTAATAGTTAGTAGTGTAGCTGTGTATTATACTCACATAGTATGTATTAGTTATTGTACACATTATAATGAAAGGTACCTACGTAAGTAGCTTATTTATTACACTTACTTTGTGTTCCAGGCTGATCCTTTTACTTGATTTTAGACTGGATTTTTCTTTCAATTCGCGACATAAGAACAAAAATGCTTCCTTACTTAGACGAAATCTATTTTTAAATTCTGTGTCGCTAAGGTTTTGTAAGTTAATATTTGCCAAATTCTTTCTGAGTAAAGCTCTCCTTGAGATTTCTCTGCAAATGTAATAGTAAATTTAAAAGATAACTTGTTGTTTATTTATTAAAATATAGTGTTAAAAAAATCACTCACCTTGTTTCTCTTTGTTCATTTCTACTTTCAACAATCAATCGCGCTGCAAGATAATAGTAAAATGCACTACGTCGTGGGGTGCTTCTTGTCAATCTAAACATTTTCTAACAAAATATATCACCACAATCACTAAAATTATAATTTTATTCATAAAATAAACTCCGACGAAAGTTTTCTCACTGTCAAATTTAAAGTGAATAAACATTCGTGAAACTCGTAAGCCAGCTTTCGACACTTACGATACTATCCGTCAATTTATGCCTTCGTGCTAGCTATCTTCATACAATCGCCTAAGTTACGTTTCGTATTCGATACGATGACGATTCGAAACTTACATGTTTTTGTTCGTGCTCTGAAAATTAGTTCAATATACGCACACCAGAGGCGCTGTTCAAGTTCCCATACAAAATGCTTTCGTTGACGATACGAATACTTTTTCGATAGTGATTCGTGCTAGGGGCACATATCGCTAAACGATACATCGACGATTATTAGAAATTGCATTTAATTAGAAATGTACGTTAAAAAATAAAAAAATATACACAAATTAAAGGTTATTCCATCTTTTTTAATATTCGACATGTTTGAATTGCTTCTGCAAGACTTGACAGTGCAAAACGTTATTTTTAGCGGAGCACTTGCAGACGTCCTTTCGATGTTTTACGAATACGCAGAGTGTTTGTAATCGATTACGCAAGTAGTTTTTATGAAAGCATAAGATTTTTCGATTCGAATAATCTTATACCTCAGCAAAAGGGGAAACGCCTGCGAGTGTTATCCATTACTTAATGATCTAAGGGCCAGCATCGTAGACAGAGAATCCAATCGAGATCCAATTGGTTTCTCTGTCTATGGCCAGCATGGTGGCAGCTTGGTGGCAGCCCCCGATATCAGCAGCCAATAGGCATGCAGCAGCAAAACTAAAGCAGCTCGAAGCAGCCTCGGAAAAGCAGCTGTTGCCTGTTGTCAGTAATGTCATATTCGTGACAACAAGACATCAGACAAGTGTCAAACAGACAAGCGAATATTATTTTGGTAATTTGGTTTCAAAATCTGTGATGTTTTATTTGGGTGGGACCTTCCATAGTTTTATTTTTAATTGTTAATATGCTTTAAAACTTGATCACACATCAAGATGAGTTACTTGACAGTCGATGGTTCGAAACCATCCACTAGTTCAGATAAAAATTTGGACGAGGCTGACAATGAAGACCTCGAGGTAAAAAATGCTCTTTTCTGATTGAATTTTCTTATTTTGTCCCAGTTTCTAGTCTCTTCTAATCCTTTAAAGTATCCTGTGATGTGAGGTGGACAAATGAAATAGGTTTTCGATTGTTTAGCATACATTTTGCAGTGTTAAAAGAATAGAAAGAAAAAAAGTAAACCTAAGTATAAAATAATTATATAAACCATATATAATATAGTGTATACAAATTCAATGAAGAATTTTAGTTCATATTTTACATATTATATTTATATTATATACCAATTAATACCTTGCTTGTAACATCACACAGATTCAATATGTTAGAGTTAGCCTCTTAGAGTTGAAATTTCAAAGTAAATTTGTATGTAACTTCAACTTTTTAATTAATTCTACAGAATTTTTGACAAGTAAATAAACATTTTATGCCAAAGCAAGCAAGAAAAAAAGCCAGTATACCACTTATTAATTATCTGATATTTGTTATACTAATGTATATTGTACCAACTTCCAGGTGGATAACTCCAAAAGTGTATTGCATAAGATAGCAAACCTGTACGCAGAACAATTGATGAGTGATCTAGTTTTAGAAGTGGGAGGTGTTGGATATCCAGCACATAGACTGATACTATGTGCTAGTAGTGAGGTGTTTCAGGTATATAAATATTTGATTTTTCTAAAAGTTTTATTTATTAATTAATTTTGTGTAAGTTATTTTGTGTGTGTATAGTTTGATTTTCCTTCTATCTTGTAAGACATAGATACTAGATAGATTCTATCTTGAAAGTAGGTAAAAATTTGAACTATTATATTTTAACATTAGCAGAATTGCTATTACTAATTTTAATATTAAGCTTATTGTTATGGGAATGTTATTTTTAAATTAACATGTTGAATGTAGCTCAGAGGTTTTTAAGTGCAAATGTATTATGAATCATTTAATATTCTCTATGAAACAAAATGTAATACATATATATTTTATATTTAATGATCAATCTATAACTAGTAACAAATAACTTATGTCATTGCTGTGTTAAATCTATTTGTATCTATTTATTGATCTTTAAAATAATGTTTTAGGTGATGTTAATGAACAGAGAGTGGAGCGAGTGGCGCGAGAGTCGGATAGTGTTGCAGGAAACACCCACTGCTGCGTCTGTATTCCCACATTTTCTTAAGTAAGTTCTTGATGTATTAATAACCAATATTGAATAGGTAGGTAACAATATATTATTTTGGCTTTGGCACAGTTCTTTGGAGATAAATTTTGCCCTATGAGTTGGAATTATCAAAGAAAATTGAAACAGGGTAACTTTTTCAAATAAATATTGCATTATTAATATTTTACAGTACAAACATTTCATATTATATGTTTATTTGACATATAAATTTGTTATATAAGGTACCTAGAAGATGAAATATGATATTTTGCTCAATATGAGATAAATCATTTATTATTGATGTAATTTTGTATTATTTTTATGATTGTTTCAGGTACTTCTATACAGGACAAATTAAAATATCTTATCAGACAGTGTTACCTGTTTTGTCATTAGGCGATAAATACAATGTTAAAGTAAGTAATTTTGTTATCTCACAGTTGATTATTAATAATAATAGTATACGGGCATTTCTCTGCAACTCGACGTCAGCTAAAACCGAAACCACCCGAGCTCCTCCATGCAAGAAGCCAAGCAGCTTGTGAGGACTGCGGAAGGCTTGAACGAGGGACCCGGGAGACCCCAGGTGTCTTGTCCTGTATTCCGCAACAGTACATTCCATGATGACGTGGGCTGCCTTTTCCTCAGACGCCATGCATGCTCTGCATAGCGGACTGTCTGTGATCCCTAAATTAAAGAGATGATTGTTGAAGGGGCCCTGTCCTGTGAGGGTCCTGGTTAATTATAATTTATTTATTTTTTGGATTTACTTTGACACAATATATGCGTTTTAATATCGAATTTGGAAAACAATTTCAGTTATTTTATTACCAGTACATTTTAAGAGAATCAAACAAAAGCTTTGTGTCATTACTTATAGTTTATTTCGTAAGTAATTTTTCAAGATATTTAGTAATTTATCAAAAGATTTTTTTCCTATAGGATTTGGTGTCGCTATGTTTGGAGTATATGTCCCAACATATTGCTCTGGCGGCAAAACGCGGTCAACTCATCGCGTGGATGCAGTACACTATGGCTTGTGGCCATAATGATGTAGCTAAGGTAGAAATCTTTTTAAATAAAAAATTTAAGATTAAATGTACTTATAGGGTGACTTGTTAGAGATGTAATAGTTTTAAAGGGGTGAAAGTATAGCTCATTTGGTGTAAAAAAAGTAAACACTACCGAAACTTGTAAGTTTGAGAAATATTTGACATTTTAGCATATTTTGAAAATTTGCATCATTTGCCAAATTGGAACACTGTATAATTATTATAAGAGGCTAGCCGCTAGGCGTTGGCCTGGTTTGGCAAAAAGACGCGGATTCAAATCCTGCACCGTCGTCTATTTTTTTCTATTCTTCAATAATTTCTCATTTATAAAGCATTTGAATATAAATTTATAAAGAATAGATAAAAATCGATCACGTGGCGAGATCACGGTTGGCTGAGTCTGTCAGGCGTCCGCCCCGGAGTGGCGTAAAAGGATGTGGGTTCAAGTCCCGCCTGGTGATCGAATTTTTTCTATTTTTTTATAAATTTATATTTATAAAGCATTTGAATGCCATAAAACCAAAAATATCAAATTCAAGCATTCGAATACTTTAAACTATATAATATAATATTTGTCAGGAATGCCAGAACTTCGTGAAGTGGAACATGGAGTGGGTGTGGTCGGGCGCGGAGCTGGCGGAGCTGGAGGCCGACACGCTGCTGCTGCTGCTGCAGCAGAGCGACCTCGTGCTGCACAACGAGATGACGCTCTTCCGGTGAGTGTCTTACATGACAAAAGTAATGGATCAAACTAACTCAATCATCGTTCTTTCATTGATTAATTCATTT
Organism: Colias philodice; assembly: GCF_061535455.1. NCBI lineage: Eukaryota > Metazoa > Arthropoda > Insecta > Lepidoptera > Pieridae > Colias > Colias philodice. Next base: position 1,444,184 of record NC_143090.1, read on the forward strand.
TGATGATGATTTCATTCATTATACAATAAATTCAACCTTATTCCGACGAATTAAAGTTGTTTGGTGAAAACATTTTTTGTCACTGATTGTGTATTTAGTTGTTACTAATGATCAAATACTTCGTAAAATCCCTGGGGTTCTGATGATGAGCTTTGTTGTTGTCATTTGCGATAAGATGTCGGTAATGAATGTTTGGTTTTCTCATATTATGTATTGATTTTTACTCCATTCTGTAATGTTTTCAGAGGAGTGATATACATTATTAAGTTGGTCGTTTGATTAAGTTATAATAAATGTTGTAAACAATAGTATTTACTGTAAATTATTTTTCAGTTTCGTGGTAAAATGGTTGGACAAACAGAAAGAAAGACTGAATTCCAGCGAGGCAAGTGAGAGCGAATGCAAGATGCACTGGGATTCATTAGTTACCACTATGTTCTCTCATGTTCGGTAAATGCTCTTTTTATTTATTATATTAATAATTGTTATTATAGCCCTATTAAATTCATAAAGATTGTCGAAGAAATAAAAATACATAGATTTTAATGAATTTATTTATAACTAGCGGTCCGCCCCGGCTTCGCCCGTGGTACATATTTACGTTTTCTCTACATAAAAACCATCCTCGTACTTCAAGGAATATAATAGAAAAGAATTATCGAAATCACACGTGATGCCATGACAACGCGAAACGGGTGCAGACCCGCCGCCTTTTTATAGCTCCCGCCGCGAAGCGCGTCGAACGCGGCAACTGATACACAAAAATAATCCTTATGGCTGCATGATTCTGTATTCACGCGCGATGACTTATAGCGTATTTCATGTATAACTTTGGTGTTTCTACACCGATTTACATGATTCTTTTACTATAACCTGCCCAGGAGTATGAAGAATAATTGTGCCAAATTTGGTTAAAATCCGTCGTGTAGTTTTTGTTTCTATAACGAATATACAGACAGACAGACAGACAGACAGACAGACAGACAAAAATTTTACTGATTGCATTTTTGGCATCAGTAGCGATCCCTTATCACCCCTTCATAGTTTTTTTTTAAATATATTTCATGTACAGAATTGGCCTCTCTACAGATTTATTATAAGTATAGATTTATTGGTCTAAAACATCAAACAAGTGGCGGTCTTATCACTATTAAGCAATTCCTTCCAGACAACCAGATTACATACATATTATTACCCAAAAAAATGTACCATATAATATTTATTCATGTTTTAAGTAATTATAATCCATTTTATTACCAAAGCAAGTTTACAAATATACAGATACAACATATTTCGTAATATTTTCAATAAATTCCGCAGGTTTCCAATGATGTGTCCAAACCAATTGGCCAAACTGCTCCTGTGTCCTCTCACCCAGGAACACAAGGAATTCTTCATGGAGAGAATGGCTATTGCTATGAGTTATCAGTCTGGTAAGTTGATTTAAGATTATGTTTACGTTAGAAACTACTAGACTTCCGCCCGCGGCTTCGCCCGCGTTATCAAAGGAGAACCCGCAAGACCCGCATAGTTCCCGTTCCAGTGAGATTTCCGGGATAAAACCTATCCTATGTGTTAATCCAAGTTACCATCTATGTGTGCTAAATTTCATTGTAATCGGTTCAGTAGTATTTGCGTGAAAGAGTAACAAACACACACACACACATCCTCACAAACTTTCGCATTTATAATATTAGTAGGATGTGGGTATTTTTATGTATTTGACTAAATTCAATTTATAATTCATAGAATGTTAAACTTCAAACCGATAGTATAACCGAAATCCAGAATTAAATAATACTACACAATTTCCAAAAAGTAGTGAAAGGTAAACTTTTTTATTTGTGAGAAATTTAAAAAAAAATAGAAAAAAGGAGAGAAAGAATCGATTACGGAGATTTTAACCAATTTGATAATTATAAGGTACTAGTGGTCCGCCCCGGCTTCGCCCTTGGTACATATTTCGCAATGAAAGGTAGCCTATGTCCTTTCTCGGGTATCAATATATCTCCATACCAAATTTCATGCAAATTGGTTCAGTAGTTTAGGCGTGATTGAGTAACAGACAGACAGACAGAGTTACTTTCGCATTTATAATATTAGTATTGATTTGAATGCTATATTTTAACAGTTTTCATTTATATACTTCCCAGGGCAAACAGAACGCATATCCGAGATACAGCAAACGGAAAGCGGACGGATGGTCTTCACTCCGCGCCTGTACACCGAAGACATATGGGGTTCGATTCTCGGCGTCGACTATTTCCACACACTGCCCAGTTATCACACGAGGACGTTTATATTTTCCACTAGACCGAGTGTAGCGGACTGTGGAAGTGATAAACTGCATGAGTGGACAGTGGACTTGCATCCGAAAGGGGTGTGGTTTCAGAAAAGCATGTTGATCGTGTGGTCGGGGACTTATGATGTGAGTTTTAGTTTAATTATTGTTGTACGGGATCCATAATTAATTAATATGAAACTAGCTGCGCTCCGCCGTTTCACCCGCATTGCTCCGCTCTTGTTGGTCTAAGCGTGATGATATATAGGTATAGCTTTTCTAGATAAATAGGCTATCTAACACCGAAAGAATTTTTCAAATCGGACCAGTAGTTCCTGAGATTAGCGCGTTCAAACAAACAAACTCTTCTGCTTTATGATATTAGTATGACGGCGCGCCGATAATTACTGTACTAAATAATAACTATCTAGCATAGTTGATTTCACGTAGTTAAATTGTTTGTTTTGATTGTCAATGTCAAAGTATTATGTTGTGTTGCCAGTAATGAAAATATTGTGAAGTAAGGTTGATTACTGATAAAAATAAGAGCGGGTAGTCCCGAATAGGGTAGTGGGTTGGCACGATGGTGACAGCTGGCATTCTACTGTCAGTTGTGCACAGAGGCGCACGCGTACTAACCTATTGGCTCTTAATCTGTTTCCATCTTGATTGTTACGCAAAATTGTGAAGTACTGTAAACTTTAATAAACTATCTGATTGGCGTTTGAGAAAATAGTGAGTTTATTTCGGTGTTCCCATCACCACTAAACCACCGCTATGTCTGATAACGGAGATCATACCGCCGAGCCTTCCGACATTCCGTTATCAGAAGTGGGATTACTCCGTGCATCTCAGGAGCAGCATGCAGCCCACTCAGGTCAGATTGAACAACCTTCTTTAGAAAAAGAGTGCGACCGTTGGAAAACACTGTTTGAATTGCAGCAACGAAGTTTGACAGATTTGATACGGGCAATTCAAGAACCTCGGCTATCTGTATCAAAAATAGCTTTACCCGAATTTAATCCCGACCTTCAGGGTAGCGATGCTCGTGCTTGGTGCGAAACAGTTGACCTATGCTTGCAAATAAAACCACTTTCCGGTGGAGACCTGATAATAACCATGAGTAAAGCACTCAAAGGAACTGCGGCATCATGGCTAGCACAGTCTAGTTATCCTGGAATAACATGGGCCCAATTAAAGGATCTATTTTTAGCTAGATTCGATTTCGTTGAAACTCCTGCAGCAAACTTATGGCGATTGTTTAATGGAAATCCAAAGGAAGGTGAATGCTTATCCTCTTATGCCTGCCGATTTATGAGTGCAATAATGGCAAGATGGAAATCTTTATCAACGGAACAAATTGCCATTGCTGTTACACTAGCACACGCTGCAAAAATCGACCCAAGATTGCAGAGATTGGCTTTTACAACGGAAATAGACAACCGTATAAAATTACAACAAGAACTTATGGCATTTACGTTTAGAAAAAGAGGACCTCCAGCTCAAGAGCAGGCGACATCAGCGGTAGAAGCAAAGAAGCCGCGTCCCGAAAACTCACGTAGGTGTTACAATTGCAACAAGTCCGGACACGTGGCTACTGAATGTCGATGGATTGGTAATCGTGATGACACTAAAGCACAAACCGAAACTTCAAGCAACTCTGTAACTCATGCTTCAAAGGAGGGCAGTGCACCGAAGAAGACCATCACTCCAACCTGCTTCAACTGCGGTGAACAGGGCCATATCGCAACGCGGTGCCCCGGCAAAGAGGCAAAATCCAACGAGACTAGAGTCGAACGTCGTGTGGATATCTGCGCCATCAAACCAGCTACTGATCATCTTTCGGACGAAACCGGTGAGAAGTTTTCATTTTGTTTCGATTCTGGTGTCGAATGTTCTTTGATAAGGCAGAGCTTAGCAGAACGACTTTCTGGTAAAAGATTATATGGTGCAGTGACATTGCTGTGGCTAGGTAACGCTAGTATAAATTGTAACACCCAAATTTTATCAACGGTCTCGATTCAAGCCTATACGGTACAGTAGTTGTTTCATATAGTGCCGGATAGTAGTATTTCGCATGACATAATGGTAAGTAGAGAGCTACTCGTGCTATGCCTGAGTGTTATGTTCCCTTGGAGTTTAGCGCTAGGCTAGAAGTCCCTGTCAACCAGGCCGAGTCAGAATGCGCCAGTGACGGCAATGGTGAGTTAATTCGTTATCTTTAGAGTTTATCAGTATTTTGGTAGTACCAGTTAGCCTAAGAGGCAAATAAAAGCCTGTGTGGCTTTTCATAACTATGCGATGCGTAGCCTGTGTGGCAGTTGCAAGCCTGTGTGGTATTTTAAGAGCCTGTGTGGCAGTGTTAGAAGCCTGCGTGGCAAATAGGAGCCTGTGTGGCATTGTTAGAAGCCTGTGTGGCAAATAGGAGCCTGTGTGGCAGATAGGAGCCTGTGTGGCATTGTTAGAAGCCTGTGTGGTATTTTAAGAGCCTGTGTGGCAGTGTTAGAAGCCTGTGTGGCAAATAGGAGCCTGTGTGGCAGACAAGAGCCTGTGTGGCATTGTTAGAAGCCTGTGTGGCAGTAAGGGGCCTGTGTGGCAGTTAGGAGCCTGTGTGGCAGTAAGGGGCCTGTGTGGCAGTTAGGAGTCTGTGTGGCAGTTAGGAGCCCGTGTGACTGCTGTGTGGCCTGTGTGGCAGTTTGTAGGCTGTGTGTGATAACTTATGAGTTATGACGATTTATAGTCTGTGTGACACTCAAAATATTGCGTAGTTTGTAATTAAGCTTATGTGACGTAATTGGACTTATATTGCGCTTTTGAACTGTGTGCCTAGTTTTGAGTGTGACCCACTTTGGTCAGGATGCCCGAGCGGTGCTTGATGTAAACCGTTCTCGTTTACCTGTTTACAGATGATGAAGATGAGCGAAATGACTCCACACACGAGGACGTGTGAATATGCAGGACGGCCGTGACGGCGCGCCGATAATTACTGTACTAAATAATAACTATCTAGCATAGTTGATTTCACGTAGTTAAATTGTTTGTTTTGATTGTCAATGTCAAAGTATTATGTTGTGTTGCCAGTAATGAAAATATTGTGAAGTAAGGTTGATTACTGATAAAAATAAGAGCGGGTAGTCCCGAATAGGGTAGTGGGTTGGCACGATGGTGACAGCTGGCATTCTACTGTCAGTTGTGCACAGAGGCGCACGCGTACTAACCTATTGGCTCTTAATCTGTTTCCATCTTGATTGTTACGCAAAATTGTGAAGTACTGTAAACTTTAATAAACTATCTGATTGGCGTTTGAGAAAATAGTGAGTTTATTTCGGTGTTCCCATCACCACTAAACCACCGCTATGTCTGATAACGGAGATCATACCGCCGAGCCTTCCGACATTCCGTTAAGTATAAAAGAATTATTTAAATATAAAAACTTGTACTAAACTGCGTGAGTCATGCAAGGTGCTCTTAGTGACCGTCAGCGATGAACTGATTTAATATAATTTTATTGTAAGATATAAAATGTTAGAAATCATTTGGGTCACATTGAATGCAAGATAAGGTTTGATGCACTTTGTACGTGCTTGCTCGTAAAATTGTATTGAATCTTGTTGAAGTTACTTACTTTCTCCATGCGGCTTTATCGTGTAGGGTAAAAATTAACAAATTATATATGTAATTAAAACCGACTTTACTTATTGTATTTTCGATCATATGTGAAAATATAAAAATCAGTGCAGACATTTTCGAGTTCATCGCGAACAGAGAGACGCGGTGGAAGACTTCGTTTAATCATATTTAGAGAAATCTTAAAGAAATAATCACCTTACTTTATGTATAATAAACATTTGAAATGTACTTAAAAAACTGTGAATACATGTTACCTGATAAGAACGAAATATACTAATTTCTCTTTCGTACAAATACAATTTTAAGCTATTGTATAGCTTCTATCGCGGGCCTTGAGCGCGGGGACCGAATCCAGAAATTGCGTAACGAAAAACCTCACGCTCCCCACGGGGACGGGCGCGGAGGTGTGGCTTGAAGGCATAGCATGCAATAGCTTTACCGCGGCAGTCCCCGAGTGCCACACGTCCTTTTTTATTATAAACTAGCGGTCCGCCCCGGCTTCGCCCGTGGTACATGTTTACGTTTTCTCTACATAAAAACCATCCTCGTACTTCAAGGAATATAATAAAAAAAGAATTATCGAAATCGGTTCAGCCGTTCTCGAGTTATGCGCTTACCAACACATTTTGCGATTCATTTTTATATATAAGAAGATTCTAGAGTAGATCATATCTAAAGTTGATTCAGTTTATTCAAGTATAAATTCAAATTCATATATTTGGCACCAAAACAAAGATAAAACAATAAAAGAGTATTCAGTGCAATGACCACCGGACACCCTAGTCAGCAATACTAAGTATAGCGGGCGGCGTTTAACCTAAATTCAGTCAGTCCACAAAACAACATATTACCGTCGCGACGCGTAACATTTTAACATTAAACATATAAGTAACATAACATTTAATTAACATAATAAATAACATAAAATATAACAATAAGCATTAGCCAGTAACAGTGATATAATAGCAGTGATTTTAGAAATTAATTAATTAGTGTAAATTTTAGTTTGATTTTACAATAAATCCCTCCAACTACCACGTAGCCCACCACTGTGTATATCGCCCTACAAAGAGAAAACAAATAAAAAGAAATACAAAATGATGTGATGAAAAAACCCCAAGTTACAGTGAATGTTTGGTTTTTAAGTGACGTCCGGTAATGCTTACTAACTTGCGGCTTAAATAACAGAGCACGACTGCTAATCAATATAACGTGAATATAAATACATACTTATATAATATAAAACAAATAATTATTTTATAAAAAATAGAATAGATAATATGTATATGTAACAAGCACCATTTCAGAGTTCAGAAGAATCAGATTCGGCGGAACCAGACACTGAAGAAGTAAGTAGGTATAAATATTAACAAAAAAAAAAGTCTCGTGTCCCCTAGTGGCAAGTAGGTGATTAGCTGTTCCTGCCAGACCGAGACATTTTTTTTATTTCTTCGTCTCCACCGGGAATCGAAGCCAGGACCCGTTCGTTTCTACGCACACGCGTCAACCAATGTACTTAGGAGTCGGTCATAAATATAAAAATCAGTTTACGCACATTATAATATACGTCTTGTAAGTGGGAAGAACGCGTGAGCCAGGAGGAAACTGATTTTGATGATAATTTAGCTTAGTTTTTAACTGTCTTCTGTTGTTTTAATTCATCATCAGCCCATATACGTTCCCACTGCTGGGACACCATAATCCATAATCCACCACACTGGCCAAGTGCGGGTTGGCGGATGACACATGTCGTCGAACTTTTTGTTCTTCGACATGTCGGTTTCCTCACGATGTTTTCCTTCACCGTTCGAGCAGTGGTGATGTTACAACATACGCAGATAAATTGAAAATCAATTAATTTCCTGCGCGTTCGCCTGGTCTCGGACCCCGGACTTATCGATTCGAAGTCCGAGGTCTCACCACTGTGCCACCACTGCTCTAGATAGAATTAGATACTTTTTTTTTACTATAGATAGGGAAGCGCTTGACAACAATCTCGCCTGATGGAAAGCTAAGATGCGGTCTAAGATGGTACGCGCTTCCCTAGTAGGTACCGGTTCACTCTTTGCCTGAAGACCCCCATATTGTACTAGATACTCCTTTATGAAAGTGGGTAATTGAATGAATTCTCCCGCAGGTCCCAGAGGTGGTGTTACGTACAGTTCGTATCTCGATCACTTGCCAGAGTTGTTCCCAACCAACCAATAAATATGATGAAGAATATGAACCTGATGTTAGAGTTAAGGTGAGAATTTGCATATTTTTATAGTCTATTTTTTTTATTGAGTTATTACGGTACGGTGAAATCTTTGCGGTGCGGCGCCGCAACGCATCGTGTGCCCCCGCTCTTATGTAATATGATGAAAGAGATTGAGCCTCACAACACAGGGAACCTAGTGTGGGGTTCAATGCAACATATGTAACAATATTATGTAAAAAATTTTTGAAACAAACAAATAAATTTTTATTTATTTATTTTATTTTTTTTTATTTGTTAAAATTGTCCCCTAGTGGGGTAAGGGGCAGATGGGCAGGTTCAGAGGTATTATACATCTGTTTCACTGATCGATTTTATTTAAGGACAAGTAGGTGATCAGCCTTCTGTGTCCTGCCAGACCGAGACATTTTTTTCTTTTGTCTCCACCGGGAATCGAACCTAGGACCCCTCGGTTCTTCGCTCACACGTCAGCCATTGTACCAATAGGGTGGTATTTGACCATTATCATCTCTGTAATATTTTGTTTTAGTACCTAGCTTTTAAGTAACGATACAAATGGACACTTTATGCTATATATTTTTTGTAATTTAGTTTTGCTATAATATCTTGACAAACAAATTATCTTTATATATTTCAGATCGGTATACTAGTGTGGGGAGTGCAGAATGGCTTAGAACATGTAGCGTCCGTTGTTGAGAGGGTCCATAGATTTTCCGCACAGAATAGGTAAGAATATAAATAACATTATTTAAGGGCATTATAATCTAATAATATTATTGATACAATGTGACACGAGTATTGCACTTGTCAACAATGTGGAAATAACTTTAACTTAAAAATATAACGTAAAATATTTCGCTTCTCTTTTTATTTTAGTAATTTTTGTATAGTATTAATATTATCATTATCCATTTTTAAATCTGTTCACCAAAGGTTTTATGTATTCATTGATCCACAATCACTTATTTATATATCGAAAAAAAAAATGTCCAAGTGTTGGTAACTATGAAAAATTCATTTAAATTAACACATTTATTCCGTGGCAGTAATGTTCAAAATCCATTGTATGGGTCATTACAAAACTCTACTTAATACATTCGTGGGCAGAGTTTTTCTTCGGACAGTTTTTGAAAATATTTTTTTATTTTCAGGGTGTTAAATATAGACGGTGCTCTTGACTTCGATGAATTAAACACTCCGCTCTACACTCCCACCGCTAACTCGCCATCTTGGAAAGTTAACGGGTAAGTGAATTTTAACATACCAAATAATAAGTAATAAATTCTGGTTTTCATTCTGCAGCCCTATAAAATATACTAATAGTATAGAAAATTAAACAAAAATATCTAACAATAATAACTTTGATGTAGAAAACAGTCTTTTTTATTATATTCTAATAAACAAACACAACAATAAATTAGTTCTTCGACTATAAGTACTAGTTTCTAAACAGTAAAATGTCTTTACTTGAAAAAAAAAGTCGTAATTAAAATTACTAAATGGCATTTTGAAAAGTATGACAATTAGTCATTTCAATACTTACAATTAATTTAGATGTACATTTAGGTGTCATGTTTCCTGGTAGAGATTGCTGCTTAGCAATGAGGCCGCCTCTTGTACAAACTATTCATTTCTTTTGTATTATTGATATTTTTGTCATAATTCAGTTTGTACAATAAAGTGTTATAAATAAATACATTTATTGTATTTATTTCTATTAATTAATTTTAATTTCTATTAAAATAATATATTCCTTGTAGCCGCTGCGCTAAGTGCACAGACAACTGCGAGCTGCCGGAGCCCAAACATCTTTTGGGACCAAATAGAGATCAGCTGAGGGTAAGTTTTTAAGATTGATACATTAGAAAATATACAAACAAACATAAAGTACAAGACACAAACGTGTCGTTAAAGAATGCTTGTCAAAAATAAAAAAAAGAAATACGCATTATAAAATATAGTGTTTTTAAAATGCTAACGGCAAATAATAAGCCGCACTTAACCGTCTTTTTTTACCAACTTCCAAAAAAGAAGGAGGTTTTAACTTTTAACTCTCAGTCATTAAACACACACACAAGAGTCAGGCCATTATCTTATTTTGTATTACCATTCTGTTAAGTGCATGACGTATATATCTATGACGTATTTTAATTTGAATCTAAAACACTGTAGTTTAACATTCCAGTATTTTATCTTTTATGTCCATTATTTTTTTTTATTGAAGTGAAACTTCTTTATCGCGGTTGGAAAAAAAAGTGTGTGCGTGTAACCTTTACGCGCGATTGAAGTAAAACGCACATGTCAATATAACCTTGTTATTGAATATTATAAAATGTCGCAATTGTCAGAAAATTTATTTTTAATTTACTTATTTTAAAAGTAATAAATAAACAAGTATATTTAGAGATTTTCAAAAAAATTTGCAACTTAAAATAATGTTTTTAAAACTGTTGAATTTTTCATTCACTTTGCTCCGTTCACAATTGATCCGTTTGAAAATTTGAAAATAAATAATCCTAATTGATTATGATATTTGCCACTAGCTGGCGTATAAGTCAAGAAGCGTGTAGTATATGACATATACTTACAACCAATCAGAATTATTATTTTTAAATGGCGGAAACTACACAGCGTTACTTCCGTCAGAAAAAAAATCTGAGTTACTCCCTAGTCGCGCCTAAAGAAGTTTTACTTCAAAAGTTTTACTTCAAAAATTTAGTGTAACATTTTTTCGTGACGTGTGACATTTTTCCGTTACGTCTTAAAAAAAGTTTTCTCTTCTTACGTGTATACACGCACACTTTTTTATATATTTTACTCTACTATTTCAGATACAAGTAGTAATAGTGCCTCTAACAGACTTTTGTCACGTGTCCGTGCACGATGGACCGCGCGGATGACCGCATCGCCCCATCTCGCTCGCACACACCGCGTGCGACAGAGACGGCGATACTGACAAATAGTGACATTACTGAAATATTGTTTTGTAAAGCTTTCGGCATTGGAAAATGGAGGCTAAATACATGGAATATTATGATTGTATTTGATTGACAATGTATTATGTTTGAAGATGCAAATGAAATTGTATAGAATGTGTTTCTTTGACGTGCAAATAGCTGTGTCCTATTGTAATTTGTCAATTTGACGTTTGGCAATCGATGTCAGTTTTGGATCGGTTACAGATATCAACAAAATTGTATTATTTTGTTTTGTATAATATTCTTTAAATTAAAACAGGCAATGTAACCAAGCATGAGGTAAAATATTTTTTCTTGCAATGTTTAGCGACTTATAAGCAAGCGAAGCGAGACTTAGATAGAGTGCTCATTAAATGCATGTCTTGATTTTCAAAATTGTATTATTATTAATTAGATATTATTTATTAATTAGAACTGAATATTACTAATTTAATTTCTAAAGTACGTCAAATAATAAGTATATCGGCTAGTTGTTTTTAGTTAAACAACCTTTATCTTTTATTTAACCTTAATATTGTAATCTAACAATTGTTGGATATGAGATGTGCAATAAGTTCTTAAATGTGTCGTTATTTAGTTTTTCTATTAAAACATTTTATAAACTAAAGCGTTTTATTTTCTTTTCTATTCATCCTCGCACTCGTAATCAATAATTAAATAATGTGCTTGTTATAACATGTTATAACTTATAACTTGTGCGTCTTCTTATGTAGAATCAGTAAGTTATCAGTAGTATATAGTCATATATCAGTAGTTGTCTTATGTAGAATCAGTAAGAAAAATAGACAATACCGAGCAGAAGATAGATACTCCATTAAAAAGTCAGAATTCAAAAAATAATGCAGTCAGTCAAAAAATAGTGCACTCAGTTAATGCAAAAATTTACAGCCTATATTGGGTATAAACTAGATATGTTGTAATGGGTTGCACCAGCGTATTTTTATCATAGTCACAGAATACATAATATTAGCTAAACGCGATCACAGTTAAAGTTATCACTTATTAGTTTCAAATCAAATGAAATCTCATTTTGTATTTGACGCCTCTCTTGGATGCTGGGTTTGGAGTGAATCAAAATGCCTAGTTGATGTTTTCTTCGCTGCTTCCCGCTCCCTCCTCGTTGCGCTTGCTTCTTGTAGTAGGCATGATGATTCGTTATCCGGCTCGAAGGACCAAAAAATGTACGGTGCAAAATGTTAACAATAGCTTTAACCGGTGAAACGCAACGAACATAACGAACTCTATAAAATTGTCCGATGGTACAACTCGTATTTTCCCCTAACCTTTAACAAGTTCGTTATTGCTAAAGTAACATGGTGCAACCCAGCCTTAGTGTTTTAATGTAGTGGCTACAAAGTTGATGTTCGTAAAATGTTAGTTTGGTACATAGAAATCTAAATAACAAGACACATAGAAGTGCTGTAATGTCATAATTAGTATGAAAACCACTGTCGCCAAAATCCACACATTTAAAACGATATCTAGACAGTTCACACAAGTAAACTATGCCTTTTATTGGACAGCTTCATTTTAATGAAAACTAACATAAATAATAAATTTCGCATTTTAATATGTACCCTAACACACGACTTTACGGTTTATTTTAGTATAACATCCCTAGGTACGTAAGATGTTTTGTTTCCTTTTGCTTAGAAACTTCAAATACGAAAAAGTTCGGCTACTCGACAACAGAGGGCGTTAATTTTTGATAGATATAACTTTTAACCTCAACGCATAGAAATAAGGTTGAAATTTCATTAACGTTCATTCAACGCTTTAGTGATGTAGACTTCATCAGCCTTGTTATCGATAGTTAAGTGATAGTTAACAAATAAGAAATATATAGTTGTTGATTTTAATACAGTGGTAGGCTCATCTCGTGGGCCCACAGCAGACTGTACATATAGGTATAAGAAATAAAAACATGTTATGTACTTAAATATTTATTTATCTATATATACAAATAATAAAACAGTGTCTGTACATTATATATTTAAAAAAATGGAGGGGGTTTAGAAACTGAGAGTTTAAATTTGAAAATCTCGAACACCTGATGCAGAACCACGCCAAACCACCAAAAATTATAAGAGTTATAACAATTACATATTGTGTCCTAAAAAAAATCGTTCCACATGATAGCATTTCCTGCTGAAAGTATAAATTTAAAGATCGGAAATGTACTGCGAGCCCTTTTACACTATAACATAGGAATGACAACAGAGACAAACTTTTGCATTTATAATATTATAAGTATGTCCCGAATACACATACAACAAAAAATTCAAAATCTATTAGAAGGTGAGAGTGAGAGAAAGAGTGTTGCTGGAGTACGGCGCGGCGTGAAGAGATAGAACAAGAGCGCAACGAAAGTAGTTTATAAAGAGATTTAAAAGTTATTAACCGACTTCAAAAAAAGGAGGAGGTTATCAATTCGGCTGGTATGTTTTTTTTTTATGTATGTACACCTTCTTGATGTACACCGATCACTGCGAGGTTTCTGAACCGATTTACGTGATTCTTTTTTTGTTTGATGCGAAATGGTGTCGAATTGGTCCCATTAAATTGTATTTTTTTCGGATAGGCCCGCTAGTTTTTATTTTATTAGCATTTTTTTCTGATCTCGATGACTTAATTGAAATGTAGCAAGTAACTTTGATTCATTTTCTGAAATTTTGTATACGTATGTAAATTTTACAGCGATGAAACATTATCATGACATAGAGCTGATTTGATGATGGAATCGGAAGGTGGCTATCGGAATTCAGTAATATATTGACTCAACTTTATCGAGTTTGGATTACGTTGTTTACTACGTTGAAAACAACCGACATCAAAAACGAAAAGTAAATAATAAAAAGATTTGATATTATTAATTACTACATAATATTTAGATGTGCTATTTATTAAAATATAGGTTTGAAGTCGGTGCCAAGCACTAAACACTGAGCATAAAGCCCGTGCACCGACATCAAATCTATACAGTAAATAGCACATCTAAATAATATGTAGTAATTAATAATATCAAATCTTTTTTATTTTTTACTTTTCCGTTTTTGAAGTCGGTTGTTTTAACATAGTTATTTTTATTTGTATTATAAAATACTAGAGGTCCGCCCCGGCTTCGCCCGTGGTACATATTATTTCGCAATAAAAGGTAGCCTATGTCCTTTCTCGGGTATCAAAATATCTCCATACCAAATTTCATGCAAATTGGTTTAGTAGTTTAGGCGTGATTGAGTAACAGACAGACAGACAGAGTTACTTTCACATTTATAATATTAGTATGGATTAACTCGGAATTTCGGTCAGAAAAAGTAAGTAAGTAAATTTCGCTTTGACAGTAAATTTTTTACCAGACAGTAAATTTCCATTTACTGTCCGGTAAAATGAAGATATTTATTAAAAAACTGTCTTTTTGGGACTATTTTGATGGAGTTTTTTGCATAATGATTTATGCGGATATCCATGTATTTTTCTAATACACATTTTATTAATTGTACTACGTGGTTATCCATTGGAGACTGATCATACTGATGGTAATTAATCTCATGAAATAGTTTTAGGCCGAGAAAATGTTTCATAGTTTTTGTAATAAATTTAAATTTGAATGTTTTGTTTGCAATAACTGATTTTTCAAAGACAGTATTTTTCAGTAACGATTCTGTTTTTTTACAAATTTTGATCACATCATTACTGGGTATAATAAGACCTCCATTGTCGCGCAACTTAATGAATTCAATATCTTCATTACTATTATCAGGTCCCAGTAATGCTGATACACATGTTTCACACTTTATTGTTTTAATTAAATAATGTACAACGGAGCCTGCAATATAAGTAACTATCTGTGATGCAAATTCAGACATTTGACTAAAATCAGTAAATAAGTCATATAATACATCATCTTCTCCATTATCATCTTCATCGCCGTCATTATCATAATGTGGTGTAGTTATATTTATACGGTCGACAGCTGAAGAGCAACTTAAAATTGACACATTTTCGAGCGCTACACAGTTTCCACTGTCAAAATCCTTTAATTCTACGTGTGCAATTATTTTTTTGTAAATTGATTTAAATTGACGCGCTGTCGGATTGTTATTACAGCCCCCGTGTGCTCTTATATGCCCGAAGGTTAATTCTAAATGGTCTTGTGAAAATTTATACGCTGGCAAATACTTAAGCTTTTTTTCCTTTTCTATAAGCGTAACATAAATTGCTTTTAAGCTTTGTATACAGATGAGAAGTCCTAAAAAGCCAGTTTTTTTAATAGATTTGACAAGTGCTTGCCCATTGCAAAGTTTTATAGTTTTAAGATATACTTCAACCTTTTCTAGAAATGCAAATATTTTATCTTTATTTCTGAAATAAAGAGGCTTTTTGAAATGTAATTGCTTCATGTTTCGTGAATTTAATATGTCAAATAAAAGGTTTAAATTTTCTAAAAAGATAACAGTACCGCTGACGTCTGTGAAATCGGGGTGATTCATTTTAGAGCAAAATTTCAAGGCTTTAGCAACACTATTGCTCATTAGCTGTGATGCCAAGCGAACTTTCATTTTCTGATTTTTAAAAAAAATGTGTTTGCGTCTCAATTTATTAGCTAAATGTAAATGTTCTTTTTCTTGTAATTCGTTCAGTTTAACTAAATTGGACCATTTCACTAAGTTCCCCTGATTGTCTATAAATGTTCCACTGGCCTGAAACGAATTCCTGACGAGCTTTATCATATGGCAAGCGTCAAGCAAAATATATACAGGTTTATTTGTAACGGGGTGAGGAAAATTTGTTTCCAATTGATCCAAGTCAAATGAACATCCGAGTTTTTTAGCCATGGATATATGAGATGGACAACCATCAAACACCAAAGAAGGTATTTCAATTCCTGTAGTGTGAAGTAACTCTAAACAATGTAAAACTAAATTAGCTTTTTGTTCACCGGTTAATCCATCGACCAGAAAATAACCAACTGGGATTTTCCAAGCGCCATTAATGGCCGTTACCAAAAATACAAGCGCTTCTTTAGCAATCGTAGTGTCACTGTTGTTTTTGTTATTTCCAATGTCCACATAACCATGCATGCGATTGCCATCCCACTCTACTCGTTGTCGAATGGCCATTTCATCTAATACCAAGTTACCAAGTAAGCCTTGTTTAGATGTTTGTACTTTTGCTTTAATTGCGGCCAGAGATTCGATTGTAAATCCGGGTTCTGCATTAATAGACTGATACCATTTCTTGATAGTACGAACGTGAGGCAAACATGTATCGAACTTTTGCCTTACAAATTCATATGCCTTTGGTGAATAGAAATGGAGTGTTACAGCAAAACTTCTTAAGTTTGCAGAATATTTAACACTCGTAGTTTCTTTACCAGATTTCAATTTTTGTTTGAATCTGCCTATCAAATCTTGAGTGGTAACATTCAGATTTTCTAGTACACATGCTTGATCCCCACTGATAAATCTCTTATCCTCTAAATTTTTAACCAGGTCTATTAGTTTTATAATCTTTTTACGGTACCGCCTAGTTTTACATTGTAATTGTTTTATTTTTAATCGTTGTTCTCTTATCACGCGATTCTTTTGCAGAATTTCATTACGTAGTTTTCTTTTTCTTGGAGAGTCTGTTAATGCAGGTTCAAGTTCAGATGCTCTCGACTGCTGGTTGTCTGCGGACTAAATATTAAATTATTTCACATTAATTATATTAACTATTTATATCTCAGCATAACATACAACTTTATTTAAAACTAACAAATGCTTGTGAAAATACGCGTTTACGGGGAGAACTATAACAGGCCGTTGATTGCAATGTTTCTCTGACTTTAGATTCCGATGTCTGTGGCTGATTATCTGTGGACTAAATTAGTTGATATTGTATATATTTGTTACAAATGTTCATTCACGAACTAATTTAATTCTAAAAGTCAGCAAAGAAAAACAGTTTCAATGTTGATGCATGATGATAAGTAGATCGCAGATATCATAATATGTAATATATAAAGATAATGACTTATAGCTTACGGCGTTGATAAATTTCCATATGTCAACTGTAGGTATAGCTGTTTTTATTAATGTACGTCTTTTTGTTGTGACATTGAAATCATCTTCTTTGAAATGTTTTGAACATATCCTACTATAGCCTGTAGGGAACCAATTTCTTTTCCCAGTCGCGGATATCCATTGGTCCTTAATGTCAGGACGGCGTTGTGGAAATCTACAAAGAATATATTTAATATAAAATAGTTTTGTCAACCTAAGCGAAGAATGTCCTTTACATTATGGCATTATTGTATATTTAATTAATGTGATTCTGTATCGACAGTAAAGTTGTCCGAAAATGATTGTATCGATGTACTTAGTTTAAAAAGTTATATATCAGTTATAAAAATAAAATAGAATTCAAATTAAAATATAATCCAATTATTCCATCAGTCGTCATATTACGCAAAAAAACATCGTATTACGATATCGAAAAATTTTAACACATCACATCACTAGCTTGCGACTATTTACTCTTTATCGTTAACAATGCAGTACATTGCTTCTTGTAATTGTCATTTGATAACATTCTGGCAGTTATAACAACCGACCTGTCAGATGTTGACAATAGTAAAAGGCAATGTATAGCTAAACGTGATGAGAGGAACGGTTGACTGTGTCATTCGTATTGCTTATAAATATTGTTTAATTTTAAGGAAAAACGGCAATATTTATAAACAAAAATACTTGCCGGTGAAATGTTATTCCTTTATTAGTATAATTACAATTTATGGAAGAATTTCCGCACTGGGAAATGCTGCAAAACACCATGTTTACTCACGCACGTGTCAGAAACAACTGAACAAGCGACCACCAAGCGACGAACAGACTTGTGGAATGGTAACCACCTGCGCGGCGACAATGTCACGCGCGCTTACGACTTCTAGTGTCTTGTTATTTAGATTTCTATGGTTTGGTATCATGCAGTTTCTGAGATTATACAGGTCGACGGATAAAAGTATTTCGAAGTTTCTTGGCGGAACTCTGAAACGTGGAAAGGCGGATTTCTTGGATATGGTAATAATAAAGAATTTTCATTGGTCAAGGAAAGGTCTGTTAAATAAAATACCGTATAAATTTTCAATCATTTATTACGCAAATAAGATAAGTACGTATATTTCACACGAATCCATTACGCAAAATGAACAGTCAAATCTACAAATGCAAAACATAGGAAACTTTGTTTCATAAAATTTTACTAAAAAGCGATATCACTTAACAAAAGCAATTCAAAAATGCATGTATTTTTATAAAATTGAGCGAATTTTGATACAAAGAAAATACACAAATACAAAAGCTTACGCTAAGCTTACAAATAAAACGTTTCCTTAAAATAAAATGACAGATCTATAAACTAATGGTAATTTAATAATAAAAATAAATTTTATAGCGGTAAACATAAAACGGAAGAATTTCTTCTACATAAAATTGTAAACATTAAGTACCGAGTTTAAGTACTGCTTTAGGAATATAATTTTTTCGTCAAATCTCACACAATAACTGGTAGGATGGAATAGAGTCAAAGATTAATATAAAATTGTATTTAAATTGGTTCTAGTTTGTTTTACATCATCATGCATAATTCTTAGAAAATGTTTTCAGAACAGGTGGTACCTTAAATGTGGTCCTTAATAATAAACTATTTTGGTTCCGTATAAAGGTTTAGTCTCTTAAATTAGGTTATAAAGAATGTGACTAAACATTTAAAAGTTAATTATTATCATTTACGTGTTTATATTTAAAAGCGCTTCTAAAAGAATTTTAGTCAAATGAATAATTTCTTATGTATTATATCAACAAGGAAGATGAAATTTAGTAAAATTAGGTGAACGATAAATGCTTTTGGCATCCGCAGTCTTATACATTTAAAACTACCGGTTAAAGATGTTAAAAATTTCAAGACTATCACAGAATTTTAAAACGATGTCGTGTTTATAATTTAGAAAAATACTTGTCTTATAAGCTCTGGTTGCTTATATCTATAGTTAGGGTTGCCAACTGTTATAATATATATTTTTTATATGTATTTGTTTCGTCATAGAACGATACAATATTATTGAAGGCAATTCAAGAACACAATATTTAAAATGGATAATTTAATTTACCGAATACTTTGCATAGTATGATTATTACTTCTTTTCATAGCTATATTCTTTCATACTTTTAAGCATATTTTATATCTTATTTAATTACCATTTAAGAAATAATTTTGGCAACCCTATCTATTTTAAAGGGAAAAGCGCTTTTAAGCTGTTCTCAATTTATTATTCCCTAATTATGGTCATAGAAGTAACTCCTTGGGGAAGAGATTCATGGAAGCGTAGTCTTGCAGTACCTGAAAATAAGTAAAATAGTTTTAATTTGATAAATTTTTAGTTAAGATCTTTTTGCCAACTTAGTTCTGAAATTAGAGTGTATGATTTAGCTCTAAGTGAAAAATCGACCAGGAAATAAGGAATTATTTTCACTTATAAAACATGAACAAATGAGGTAGTAGAAAATTATGACTAATTGTTATGTCATTTGCCTATATTTATTTTTGACGTGACAACGTCTTATAATTCGATAGAGCCGACCGCGACTGCACGCACGAAAAAAACATGACTCATGCGGCGTTACCTCGCTCTGAGGCGTTCCATGTAAGGCTTGAAGTGCAAGCGAGAGCGCGGAACGAGCGACAAAGAAGCACAATCGGCCTTAAGACGTTGTCACGTTCAACTATCGTCAGGAAACCGACTTTACAGACAACCAATTTTTTAAGAAAGCTAGCTTTCTTAAAAAATTGGTTGTCTGTTCACAACCCTCGTCCCGGCTCCTCTCGGGTTCACCAAAAGCCCATGACACCTATAGATATCTTGACCTCTTTATCTTCTTCTTATATATAAAATTCTCGTGTCACAATGTTAGTCTGCATACTCCTCCGAAACGGGTGGACCGATTCTCATGAAATTTTCTGTGCATATCGGGTAAGTCTGAGAATCGGCCAACATCTATTTTTCATATGTACCACGGGCGAAGCCGGGGCGGACCGCTAGTAATATTATAATACTTACTTCTAACAGTTCCTTAACACTTGGCCTCGGTACATCCAGCCCCAGTATACCCTTAATCTTGCTCCCATCGAGGCACAACTGCTTATTCAGCAGTAACTCTGTACTAGCGCTGGGCTCTAATGGAGAATGTTCTAGATTGTATTTGCGGCAGATATCCGCCCATGCTGTGAGGTGTTTGTCGTTCGCTTCTTCGGCTACGGAGGCTATGTCGTTCTGGAAAAGGTAAGTGGTTATTCTGGGAGGTTGAGAAAGACATATTATTATCTTTTTACCAAATAAAGAAAAAATTATGTTAAAACGGTAAGATGCTAAAAGGTTTTGAAATGAAAAAGTTTTTTTGAAGTGAAACTTCTTTATCGGGGTTGAAAAAAAATTTATTATAACATTTTTTCGTTACGCGTGACATTTTTCCGTTACGCGCCATCTTTTTCTTATTCCTACCACGCGTAATTCGACGTATTTCTGTAAAGTTGCATATTAGTAAATTATTTTTTGAAAAATGAGGTCATAAAGAAGTTTCACTTCTTACGTGTGTACACTAGTACACGCACACATCTTTTTTTTTACAAAAATTTTACCAAATTTTTAATAAGAAATACATATTTATCTAAATAACAAAATTGAATGAATTCGACTCACCTTAGCCAAAGTAGAAATAGCCGTGCCATAATAATCATGGTTGATCTTAAATATCTCCGACACCAGTTCAGCAAGGCTGCCCTGCGAGCTATTAGCTTCATCCACGATATTGTACACTTGACTTTGAGCCTCAGGCTTAGTGCCTAAGGTCCAAATTGCCTTGCACACGTCTGACACATGGACCGTATTCATCTTGAGGTCAGCAGTCCAGAGGAGTTTCATTGTTTCACCGAGGTGCTTGTAAATGCCTCCGTAGAGGAGGCGAGGAGCTAGAAATAATATTAATAGTTAATTTTTATCATTATTGGAGGGTACAACATTGACATACAATTAAATTAGATTCACAATTACACTTAAAAAGTGTCTGAACAAAAACTCTGCGTACGTATTAGGCAGAGTTTTCTAATAAGCGACACGAACAGCGACTTTGAACATTACTGCAACACAATAAGGTGTTAATTTCAATGAACGCAGCTTGAACATTTTTGACAACTGTGAGTGTAGTTGTTTTGAAGAAATGGAACGCGTTTTTTATTTGAAATGATACGATTAATATGTGATAATTGAATATATAACATATTTCAATGAATAATTAATGTATTTAAAACAACACGCTTAAACTTACGAAATTATTATATTGTCACCGATCCTTGATAAGTAGGTCAAAATCGAGTCTAAACGTATACAGGTGCAACTAATGAAAGCGTGTTAAAAAGCAAAAAATCGAGTATGTATACTCACTCAAACTCCGTCTATCTCCCACACCATACACTATGGCTGGTCGTAATACTGTGTAGTTCAGTTCTGATTCCAAGTTCTTCAACTCTTTCTCAACTTTACTCTTCATCTTGCCTTCTACAGTCCAGGGCTCGATGGGACCATCTTCTTTGTGTGGCTGTAATATGGTATACATTTTATAAATTTTCTAGCTTTTCGTACTCTAAAACTTAACAAATTAAATACCAAATCTTCTTTGACGCACGCTATCGATTGGTGAATACAGAAACAGTGCAGTAGTTTTTTAGTACGCCGCGGCCGTGATTTATAGTGTAGTGAAAATTAAGATTTTTTTGGAAAATTCAAAATATTTTGCTATTATCATGTTTTCATTGCTAATCTATACGAAAATGAAGCATTGATAAAGAGTTCGAAAAAAAATACAAAAAATGCTTATAATAAAAGACTTGTCAATTAATCAGGACAATCTTCTACATGAAATTTTCAAAACTGATAGTTTAGCTAACCTTATCGCTGCTATACATCTGTCCACTAGATATCTCGACCAGTCTATTAACTTTGATCTTAGCGCACTCCTTCGCCACGTTGGTACTGAGGGTTAGTATCCCCTCCGAGTAGACCGCCTCCGTCTGCCCGACTCTGGTCTCCCCCGCACAATTCACTACGAGATCCCAGGGGCCAGATGTCGGTTCTAATGCTGATGCGCATGATGCTGGAAGTATTCATAGGTTATAGCAACAAGTAGTATAAAACCTGACTGCTAATTTACATAGCCTCTGTCACTACCACAATTTTGATGATTACAAGGACATCTCATCAGCCTAAAGTAGGGCGTGCCAAATAAATAATTATGCATACATACATACTCAAAAAACAAAACCTTGCTTCTTTCGCAAACAGGTAAAAAGAACGGAAAAAAGAGACCAATTTATCTACGATTATTTATATGTGACCATGATATATGGCTATACTAACATTAATGGATCTCCAGCGGCGGCCTTACCCATTGCGAGGCTCCGGGCGGCAGGCCCTTTGCGAGGCCCTTTGCTCTTTGCGAAATGTATGTGATGCGAAAGTAGGTCTGGTTGTTTGGTTTAGGTATTTGTCATGTTTGAGGAGAAATTATAAAGTTATACAAATGAATAAAATTTGAGTTTTAAAATATTTATATATTTATACATAGAAAGATTTACCAAATTAACAAATACAGAGATGATAAATTTTAAAATTGATATTTGCGGCTTTTCCTGAGGCTAAAATCTTTAATTAAAGCACAATAATCCAACGAATGAGCTACGTCAGTTTCGATTGAAAGAATAGCAAGGGCTGAAAGCCGATCTTGTGTCATCGAATTCCTCAAATATGTTTTAATTATTTTAAGCCTCGAAAAACTCCTTTCAGCAGACGCAACTGTCACAGGTGTGGTGGCAATAATTCTCAGGACTATTTCGATAGTGGGGTAAACTTCAGTTAATTTGTTTTCTATTATGTATTTCAGCACCGAGATAATATCGTCGTTTCCTTCATACACACGCATGAACATACCTACTCAGTACACGCACACATTTTCATTTTTTTAAATTTGCTTGGGTGGGTTTCTGATATTATGATTAGGAACAGCAGACTAATTTAGAGCTATTACCAATTTATCTGTTATTTTATCATGCATGTTTTTTAAAGAAATAATTCAAAAGGTTAATAATAATTCAAAAAATTATTATGTTTCTTAAGACCGGAAAAAAAAAAAAAAAAAAAAAAAAAAAAAAAAAAAAAAAAAAAAAAAAAAAAAAAAAAAAATTATTATACTCGTTTCATAGATTGTCTGCGAATATTTGCATTTTATCGAGATAAAGGCTCCATGATATCATAATCAAATTAGCTGCGATCAATAGCCGATATAGATATTTTATCGTTTTAGTTTAATAATGAAAACATGAAAACAACTCGAATGTTTTTAGTTTTTAGGGCGTTTGTCCACTACAAGGAATTTTACGGTCCGGCATTCCGATTTTTTACGGTCCGGTATGGCACGCAATTAATCTAAATACTAGCTTGTGCACTATACGTAATTTTACTGTCCGACATTTTACTTTTCCCTATTCCGGATGGTTTTTTGAGTTTACGAGTCGCTGTAGGTATAATTGTTTTCGAGTGCCCACTTGCTTGGATTTTACTCTTTTTATTGCATATGCCAATTGAAAGCAAGCTCTTGTTTTACTTTCTTTTAGCTGGCAATGAGATTTGAGAAGTCGGTATTGTTATTGTTATTGACCAAGCATTGACCTATAATTATTATCTAAGTAAGTGTTGGTAAGTTAAAGTTCCAGTGGGAATAGATTTAGCTCCTCGTCACCGATTAAAATAAATAAGTGAAACACGCATTTTAAATCTCTTACGGAACTTTACTTTTTATTATAACGAAGTAATATAATATTTCACCTTCTATATTTTTACTCGTTTCTTGTAAAATGCGAAAACAATCATTTATGATAGCATTATACCGCCATACTTCCTTGAACTGTACCGCACTGATCCGAGTAAAGACGGACAGGTGCACAAGCAATTCATCGGTTTTTTCATGCCAAACCGGACCGTAAAAAATCGGAATGCCGGACAGTAAAATTCCTTGTAGTGCACAAGCGCCCTTACCTGGTTAGATAGAATAGTATTTTTACGGATGGGAAAAAGTTGAAGTATCGTTACCTGATAAGTGTACAGCCCCCCTATGCAAGTGGCTTTCTGTTAGCGTAGCGTTCAATAGAATAGACTACGAATGTATGAGATTGACGTAAGCTGTAGATAAACGTATCTACAGGTTACGTCAATCTCATACATTTGTAGCCTATTCTATTGAACGCTACGCTAACAGAAAGCCACTTGCATAGGGGGGCAGGATATATTCTCTCCAGCTATTTAGAAAAGATAACTCAAACTCAAACATTCATTTATTCAATTAGACTTCTTCTAGAAGCACTTTAGAATCGTCATAACATATTTTTAACATTTACCGCCGATTCGGAAAACAGTATCTATAGAGAAGAAACGGCAAGAAACTCCTTTTAAATTCTGAATAACTCTCGAAACTTCTAAGCCATATCATAGAATTATTTCGATGTTGTTCGCATATAGTACATATATGTTCGCATATAGCATATAGTACATAGTACACTATTACTCGCAATCTAATCATAATAATTTATCAATCGCATGCATTCGTATTGTTATAGGTTCTCACATCACAATTTTATTATATGCCACTGCGTCCAGCGCATTGTTCTGTTGACTGCATGTGAATACTAATACGATAAGCGCTAAATGCATTATTGTTAATTGTGATTTACTATTCAAAAGGATAAATCTATACTAATATTATAAAGCTGAAGAGTTTGTTTGAACGCGCTAATCGCAGGAACTACTAGTCCGATTTCAAAAATTATTTCGGTGTTAGACAGCCCATTTATCGAGGAAGGCCATAGGCTATAATATATCATCACGCTAAGACCAACAGGAGCAGAGTCACGCGGGTGAAACCGCGGAGCGCAGTTAGTAATTTATAAAATGTGTTCAAAGATATTATGAAGAAAATGTCTTAGAACTGAAACTGACCATTTCAACGGTTGAAAATAGAATGGTTTATTGGTTTATCAAGGTTCTTTCTTTGGCAATTAATATACACTAGTTGTTCCCCGCGGTTTCACCCGCATTGCTCCGCTCCTGTTGGTCTTAGCGTGATGATTTATAGCATATAGTCTTCCTCGATAAATGGACTATCTAACTTCGAAAGATTTTTTCAAATCGGACCAGTAGTTCCCGAGTATAGCGCGTTCAAATAAACAATCTCTTCAGCTTTATAATATTAGTATAGATATAATTTTATTCATCTAGACTAAACTTTATCGTTACTTAATCGTCGCCTGGGTATTTTTGGATAAACTTTATGTGTAGTTTCTCAGAGCATGACAATTTCATATTATTTTCTGCATCATTTATTATGTTCGTATTATAATTAGGTATTAACCGTAATAATGTAAATCGAACGTACAACAATTAACTGTTTAAAATAGTCTACTGCATACGTCATTAAAATATACTTTCTCCTTCGTTAAAACGAAATGACTAGAATGCTCCGACATAATTTATCTTATCCGTGACGTCGCTTCAAAAACATGAGATTAAAAAGCAACTAAGTACTCTGAAATAGAGATAAAAGAATATTTCTTTTAACCAAAATAATACATTTTTTTAGGTGTTTTGTCCTATTAGTCTAAATATACATACCTAATAGAAAGTCGAATTAGCTACACAACTTTAAAATATTATCTCAAGGACGGCTGAACGGTTTTTTGTGTTTTTTGACCAATAATGATTTAATAGATTTATCTTGGCTTGTATTAGGATAATAATATGTACCTACCTACTTATATTAGAATACCATGAATCATTATAATTATTTTGAAGGAATACTCTAAAATACGTACCTTCAAGATAACGATCTAAGTACTATGTATTTAAAATTAGTAAATTATACCTACTATGTTGAATTTGATTAGTTTCGCTATGTTTAATTTGACGGGGTTACGTTTGAGATATAAGCCTACGTATGTTGAATTTGTTTAGTTTCGCTATGTTTAATTTGACGTTTGAGATATAAACAAAATAACTACGTAACTATTAACGTTGCTAATTAAAGTAACGTGTTCTTTTATTTGCATTCTGTTTATACAACTTTATTTTAAAATAACGTTACTATTGTGTCAGTTGTAAAAATAACAAGAGGCATGTTTGGACCTTTGGGTACGTTAGTTTAAAAAATGCGTGTTGCCTTTGCTTTCGGTCAATGCATTTGAACGGACATACTGTAACAAAACAATTTTATTTTGAAAAGGTTTTGAGTACAAACTATTTTTGTAAATTCTGCTGTAGAATTTACAGCATCCTTTGAGCACGGATGATATGACTTATTAGTTATGTAGATTAACATTATATTGTATTTCTGTTAATAAATGAAGAATATATTAAATATTAAGTTTTACCTACATATATTACATAATAATATCACTATCGCAATGAAAATTTACTACAGTTACTTAGTTAAAAATTAATTAAGTAATTTCAAAATACAATTTAACACAATAAAAAAATCCAATAGGTAGGTTAGGTAGGTAGGTACCTGTGTATTGGCTGCATACTATCAACATAGACAATCATGATTTAAATTATTAATAAGAAAATTATTTAAAAGCGACAAAAATACGTATAAAGGGTATGTGTATGTCGCAGGCAAATTGTATTATTTCGCCGTTTACAAACGCTCGGCATTTTGTAATATGTCGAGAATTCGTAATCAGATTTTTTTTTATTGGGATGAAGGGGTAGGTTATATTAGGTTCTTTGTATTTTTAAATACACATAAGAGCCCCGCGAAGCAGAGCACCGTTGGCTCGCGACCGTTTTTTTGTGGACTTTTTTAAAAAAGTCTGAGGATATGTGTTTGTAAAGTTAAAGACGCCGATTGTTAATAAAGAAATTGTACAATCTGCCTGTGACATATATATTCAGTTATTTAAATCGTAATTGAAGTGTTAATTAATGATACACGTAAGGTTTCGTGAAAGACAAGCTGTGCGTAATCGTATTACGCGTTACATGCAGTGTTAGGGTTTCATTTATAGGGAGAACGGTAAATTCAGCGGTATTAGAAATGTTCTAGTATGGATAGGAACGAGGTTTATATTTGTTTTTAAGCTATTGACCGAATCGAGAAATTCCGTAACGAAAAAACCTCACGCTCCCCACTCCGACGGACACGGAGGTGTGGCTTGAAGCCTGAAGGCATGCTATGCAATAGCTCCGCGGCAGTCCCTGAGTGCTTACGTCTTTTTTTATTGTACATTGTAGAAAACTTGACCATAATCTCGCCTGCTGCAAGCTAAGATAGAGCACGCATCCCTAGAAGGTACCTGTTCTGTCTTTTTCTGACAATTATTAGGAAGTTATTTATGTAAGAAAAAATCACTTTGAACGATCTTTTGATGATTGGTTTCATTGAATAGGCTATACTTATGGATACCATTCTTATTGTTCGAAGATTAGTAAATAAACAATAATTAATCATCTTTTCTAATACATTGAAACATATCGATTTGAATTTGCGCAAATATTGTATGTATTGAATTCTTCAGCTTTCGTTAAATTTTTATCATTATGGGTTCAACGATTGCACATATTCCTTGCTACCAAACGCACAAAATTTACTTCCAATAGAAGTATAGGAGTATCGATGAACTATTTTCTAGCCAAGGACAGCTAGAGCGTTGATCGTCTCTAATTCCCCTCCGCAGGTATTCTAAGTATTGATTTTTTTAAATTTACACCCCTGTGTTCATGCACTATTTAGCGCGACTGTAGGTACTAGCTCGTGCCGGCGACTTTGCGTGAACCTCCCTTTTTAGTTAGATTAAAAATGCTGAAATATGTATTTCAGCATTTCAGAATGTACAGATCTAAATAATTGTACACAAAACAATTTATAGCTTCAAGCTTAAAACAATTTATATAATATGAATTACAAATACATATTTATTTGGATAGAAGTTAAAAACTGACGTGTTCGTTATTTTAATATTTTATACGGTTATAAGGGTCAAATTTCTCTAAATTCCTTCTTACACCTGCGCTATGTACCTGTAGATCCAGAATATCATCAGTTTCTAATCACAGTACTTGGATTAATTATATTATATTTATTTATTTATTAATCTGATAGTCATCCAATTACTTTTTTTATTTATATTGACTTTTAACTCTTTATAAGAGAGTAATGTTCAATAACTCAACATTTATTTTATCACAATTCTTGACGCGTATATCTATGTCGCCGCCAAGTTGTTGAATCAGCCAATTCACAAATAGACTAGGTATACTGTATGTATAAAACGGAAACATTTAAATATTTTTTTAATGATTTGCCGTTTTATTTTACAACGATACGGCATTACACATACACAAATGAAATAAATATCAAATTACATTAAAAATATGAATTTTCGATTTGAAGAATTAAATAAATTTTGATTGTTGATGCAAGTGAATTTTTGAAATTCTTTTAATGCAGTTCTGCTTCTTATAAAAATTAAAAGAATGTGTCCTTTTAGCAAAATTTGCTATCTCCAGTATTTCAAGTACTTTCCCTCTCATCGAAAATTTCCACTTTAAGTAGTTATATAAAATTAAAATTCTTGTGTCACAATGTTAGTTACCATTTTCCTCGATCTTGACCGATTCTCATAAAATTGTGTGTGACTATTGGCTAAATGTAAGAAACAACCAACAACTATTTTTCATACCCCCAACTGATAAGACTAAGACAGAACAATGTCTGCTGAAGAGTTTGTTTGTTTGAACACGCTAATCTCGGGAACTACTGGTCTGTTTTGAAAAAATATTTCGGTGTTAGATAGCCCATTTATTGAAGAAGGCTATAGGCTATTATATCATCTTGCTTAGACCAATAGGAGCATAGCACTGAGGGTAAAATTGTGGAGCACAGCTAGTTATCTATATAATTTCTATAATTATGCAACCGAACATCCCACCATAGTTCAACTTAGTATGGAAGTGACTCATCAAGTGATAACTTATCATTGAATGTTAGTGACATGTATTTATAAGGATATTAATATTCTGCATATTCGTTCTTCCAAATCGTTTATTTTCCTGTATTGTAATTTTATAGCTTATATACTAAAGATTGCGCTCGGTTATGCAAAAACTACCGAGATGATATTTTGAAGAACCATAATAGGCCAGTGGAAATTAACATTAAATTCGCAAAGCACGATGTAGATTTGAATTTTTGGTATGTTGTTTGGATCAGTTAGGGTGATGTAAATCCCAATTTGCAACTTCGAAAAAGTTGTGCTCGCTGCGCACCACGTGATAAACTGCGAAAATTTTGGACTTTTTTCACTTTTTGCTCTAAAAGTCATAAACTATGCGTTTCCGACAAGTATGATTCAGTACATAAATTAAGGTTATTAAATTTGCAACAATTTAAGACTAACCGCAGCTCTCTAAACCTTATAACGACTAAACTGTGGCCATTCGAAGATGGTTCATTTTTCCCGAAATATTGAAATTTTTAGTTTTGCTCCCGTTAGAAGCAAAATATTGGCAAAAACCGCTCGTTCTATGAGAAGTTCGTATAATAGAGTTGTAGTGCATTTAATTTTCTTTCATAAGAGCATAGAACAAAGTCTGTGAGACAAATATTTCACACACAATATCTGAAAAACAAAAAGAAGGTAGAAATAGATTTTTAAAGAATTGAAACTGAGAGCATATAAAATCATAAAAAGAATAATACTTTTTCATTTGCAGGATAGGTAATTAACAAAATTAAATTTTCTACAACTTTATTTTATGACCTTCTCATAGAACGAGCGGTTTTGCCAATATTTTGGTTCAAACGGGAGCAAAACTAAAAATTTGAAAATTTCGGGAAAAACTGACTATCTTTGAAAGGCCACAGCTTAGTTGTTATAAGGTTTAGAGAGCTGCGGTTAGGCTTAAATTGTTGCAAATTTAATTATCTTTGTAATTTTGTTAATTACCTATCCTGCAAATGAAAAAGTATTATCCTTTTTATGATTTTATATGCCCTCAGTTTCAATTCTTTAAAAATCTATTTCTACCTTCTTTTTGTTTTTCAGATATTGTGAGTGAACTATTTGTCTCACAGACTTTGTTCTATGCTCTTATGAAAGAAAATTAAATGCACTACAACTTTATTATACGAACTTCTCATAGAACGAGCGGTTTTTGCCAATATTTTGCTTCAAACGGGAGCAAAACTAAAAATTTCAATATTTCGGGAAAAATGAACCATCTTCGAATGGCCACAGTTTAGTCGTTATAAGGTTTAGAGAGCTGCGGTTAGGCTTAAATTGTTGCAAATTTAATAACCTTAATTTATGTACTGAATCATACTTGTCGGAAACGCATAGTTTATGACTTTTAGAGCAAAAAGTGAAAAAAGTCCAAAATTTTCGCAGTTTATCACGTGGTGCGCAGCGAGCACAACTTTTTCGAAGTTGCAAATTGGGATTTACATCACCCTAACTGATCCAAACAACATACCAAAAATTCAAATCTACATCGTGCTTTGCGAATTAAGGGTTTTTTAGTGTCGATTTCTACTGGCCTATAATATGTTTTTACCTTCTTCTTTTGTATATAATAATACTGGCTGTCCCGGTAGATTCTGCCTTTCTCTTATCATTTACAGGTTTGAAAAAAAATATTTCGATTCTCAGACCTATCTGATATACACACAAAATTTATGAGTCGGTCAAGCCTTTGGATCTTTTTTTTAACTTCAAATATTGTGACACAAGATATATTTTAGATAAAGTTAATCTTTATATTTATCTTGGTCATGGCATCCGATTGATAAGCTGAATCTAGTGTTTGTAAGTAATGTTGGATAGAAATTTAAGAAAAAAAAAAATCAAATTCTTATTCTAATCTTCTTGACAAAGAAGTTACACTGAAATCATTGTTATCTTTACTTTGAACATTATATGCTGTTGTTTATAAGTAATGCTACAATTATTTTTTGTGTTTAAAATAAAAAATATATTTTATTCAAATATTTAAGTAACTACTTATCTGAATCTTATTGGAAAAAGTAATTATGCTCTCTTTTTAGAAAGTATAAAAGCAGAGCCGATAAAATAAATATAAATATTTTACTTACTTGGATTTATTAAATTTGCGCTCTTATATTCCACTCGAGGGTCTTCAAACGACTTCGTATGAGCGGGATTCAGAAACGCGAGCTGCGGCGGAGTCTTATCAACCACACGGAGCGCGCTCACCAAGTCGTTACTTATCAAGTAGTGCACCAGGTTCCGACCGATGAAGCCGCACCCTGAACCAAAACGCAACTTAGCAAAAAACACTTTCAAGTTAGGTCACCCGATGACTAACACTAGGGACCGTTACTATATTTAAAAAATTTAACATTCTCGAAGCACACACTTTAACCACATGATACGTAGCTCTCTTAATGGCAATTTCTATGGAAATCTATATTAATTACCTCCTAAAACCACAACTCGCAGTTTTAAATTATCGCCGGCGGAATCGGACATTTCTCCAGCGGTTTCACAAAAGTGAATGACAATTGACAATCAAGTGACAGCTCAAGTAATTGACACACTTGACAGATGTTTTTTTAACGTTTACAACGATACGAATATCACTGGCTACGTAGATTTTTGCCAGTAGCATTTTGTATCTGTGTTTTATACTTGTTTAACTTTTAACACTAAGATTTTGCATAGCTTCTATCGCGGGCCTTGAGCGCGGCGACAGAAGCAATAGAGAAAGCAAAGATGTAAAAATTCTGTAACGAAAAACCTAACATCTCTCACTCCAACCGGCACAGCGATGCGATGCTATGCAATAGCTTTACCCCGGCAGTCCTCGAATGCTACACTTATTTTTTGTATGTAATTATGGAATGGTATTGCAATAATAAAACACCGGGGGTTAACTTTATTTTATATAAGATTTCCTATACGTTATAAATTTTCATACAGCAACGTAGATAGATAGGTATTTAATTTTTACAAAAGTATACAGCTGTACTTTTTCCGGTGTCGGAAAGGCATGGTCTCGCGTAATATACAGGGTGTAATCGTTAAGTGTGCACAGGCGATTATTCCGTAACTATTACAGATATCAAAAAACTTTAAACTGATATCAAAAGTAACTTTAAAAAAAGTAACCATAATAAATTGTTATTTTAAAAAATTTATTATGGCCATTTTAAGTTTAAAATTTTTTGATATCTGCAATATATCGGAATAAACGCATATGCACACTTAACGATTACCTACAGCCTGTATAGGAAGTATTAACTATTAGGAATCAGTATATAAATACAGTATATTTTTGGGAATAGGGATTTAAATAACGAATAAAATGTGTTTATGAAGCTTTTTAATTTTTAATTCAGACTTTAAGAGAAATTAGTCTTAAAATTATATTATGCTATCTTATGATTACTTAACTTAAATATCACAATTCTTGTTAAGAGAATAACATTAAAATGTTTTATATTATCAAAGCTTCGTGTCCAATTTGCGAGGACGGTCTGAAGGTAGAAATAGCGACACCACCAAACCAGCTGAAATATAATTGATAAGAATTAATATATTGTACACAAGACTGCTTTTACTCCAAACAATTTAGCATGGTTATCAAAAAGGAAAGTGTATTTTCTATAGGTATAAGGTGCTGAATAATATAGAGTTTTGATGTTTGTTAGAACTTAGAATGCGCTAATCTGAGAAACGACCCGACCGATTTATAAAAAAAATTATGATTTGTTGTAAGCCAGTTTTTTTAATATATAAACAGAATATGAATAATGAGCGTCATATTTTGTATAACGAAATATACTGACCCGTTGGTAGGGCCTTCCAAGCCAGAGGTCGTGGGTTCGATTCCCACCCAGGGCAACTATTTGTGTGATGAACATAGGTGTTTGCTCTATTTCTGGGTGAATTATCTATAAAAGTATTTATTTAAAATTAAATATGTATGTTTATCAGCCATTTGGTTTCCCTAACACAAGCGAAAACTTAGTATGGGATCAGATCCTGTCCTGACATATTTATTTATTTATTTATTTATACTTACATGAAACAAGTGCGATATATCCCGCAATCATTGGCACACAATGATCGGCCAGGAGTGTGGCTATTATTTGCACACTGAAGAAACCAAAACCGCGCGCAACTACTACCGATAAGCAAGTAGCCATTCCTCTGTAAAAAAAAATAATTTAGAAAAAATAAAAAAAAATTCCATAGACTAACGAAACTTTTTTTTTAATTTTCAAGTCTTGAATTAATTATTTTTTATATTTAATACAATATCAAATACAGCATAAAATATATAAATAAATGAGTATTTTACCTCAGATGAGTAGGATTTACTTCCACCAAATACGTATTAACGTTTCCCAAAATTAGTGCTACATAGAGAAATAGGAAAAACAGTGATATGTTCATAATAGGTTGCTTCACGAAAAGAAGTAGTATTCCAGCGACTATTGAAACGGCGAAGACTATAATGGTTAATGTTTTCTTGCCAATAGCACCGACACAGAACGTTAGGAGTACGTTAAGGGAGCCAGAGATTCCAGAATATAACATTACTGCGTAGAATGTCATTAGCTGTATTGTGTTGTTGCAGTCTGTTTTCTGTGGAAGAAGATTTTTTTTAATGGCGGAAAATTAAAAGAGAAAATAAAATGTTTTATATCTTTTTATGTTACAGACTATTATCGGCGATTCAGACAATTGTTTTTATATTTGAGGAAATTAAAAAATTGATATGTTATTTATTAGTTGGCAGGTATAAAATGAAAGTAATTAGAAATAATAAATAATTGTAATCGTACATTGCCTGATGTTGCAGTACTGGCTACTTCACAGAAGGTTTTATTAGCGTTGTTTTTTCCGTTGAAAAAAGCATTCGTCATCGTCGGTATCCACATTGTGTAGCCTGTAGCTCTGGAAAGGCATTTCATCTATAGTGACGATGGTTACAGATTTGACTATTGATGTACGAAAAAAAACTAAGCTAACAATGAACAACGCTCAAAAATTGTCCGAATCTAAACTCTGCCTACGCGTGTTTTATTAGGCAGAGTTTTCTAATGAGCAATACAATCCATCTTAAACATTACTAGTACGACGAAATAAAAAGTTACTTAATTTAACTGTATATTCTGATCTCTTACTGATTGTAAAGATAAAAACTGGTAAAAAGCATCTGCCCCATTGTCACTTTCTGTTACGGCGCAAAATTTTGCAGTGCTATTCCTCAAATTTTATGTGTAATAGATTGTTTTTGAGAATATAATTGATTAATGAATTGGTACATTATGTGCAGAATTCTATTAATATTACAGATTACTTACGTCATATAAGCGCAAAGGATGATGTAGTATAGCATAAGTGAATTTTTCAGAAGTGGAGGTTTGAACAGTGGAACTGTTTGATTCCAAATCTTTTCTACTAGTGACGATCCTACTTCCGGTGTAATATCTTCTTCTAGATATACTGACGAGATCTAAAAAAATAAAGGCTTCTTTGAATATAAAATATATAACTTCAAAAGTTGGAAGACGAAAAATTATTAATAAGGCGATCTTAATTGAAGATTTAGAAATACCATTTAATATGAAAAAAAAAAAAAATTGACTAGGTAGATACCTACTAGATATCTATTGATGAATGTTTTGAACTCGTATCTTTTAAAAGAGAGACCCAAACTGAGCTAAGTCCTATGAAATACTAGCTGCTCCGCGCGGTTTCACCCCCGTGACTCCACTCCTATTGGTCGTAGTGATATATAGCCTATAACCTTCCTCGATACATGGGCTATCTAACACCGAAAGAATTTTTCAAATCGGACCAGTAGTTCCCGAGATTATCACGTTCAAACAAACAAACTCTTCAGCTTTATAATATATGTATAGATATGTATAATGGCTATACTTACTGAAAACTCCTCACAATTAGATCCCTTGTTCCATCGATACATTGACTTTAAGACTTCAATGGCCTTCTTCTCTTCTCCATTACTGAGCAAGAATTTAGGACTCTCGTGTAAAAATAGAATTCCTAAAGTACCGATAATTCCAGGTACTGTTATTAACTGGAGAATAAGTCGCCAGGGTCGATAATGTACGTTTGTGAATGGCAAATAAATGTCGAATGAAAATTGAAATACTCCTAGAGCAATCACTGTAAAAAATAATATATTATTATACCTACTTGATTAATCTTAGGATAATATTTTTAAAACAACTTTTTTCTTTAAAACTGAGAAAGACCAAAGGTAAGGAATTACGAGACGTTATTAGTTTGTGCAAACATAATATTATATAGGTATGTAGTTGTAAAATTGGTAATTTCGTACCACTTAAAACTGCCTGAACATACATAGTAGCACTGGCCATCAGGAACATAAACTTATTTCTGAGTCTGGGCGGAACGCTTTCACCCAGTAACACAAAAGCGGCTGCATTTGCTGATGATGAACTGAAATCATTTTAAAAGGGCTTTAGATTAATCTAAAGTTATTGATTTTTAAATGTATTATTAAATAAAAAGAAATCAAGCAATTAAATAGAAAAAGCTGAAGATACAAAGACCTACGAATATAAATAGCTAGTGTATGGACAGTAGGAGAGATGAATATAAAATAAAACAACTCATTTTAGAAAGCTTGTTAAATATAAATCTAATAATTATTACATTTATTTAACACTGATGATGAAAGATTGTTATCAGTTATACAATGTACTACTTAGGTACTCCAAGAACAA
Source organism: Colias philodice (assembly GCF_061535455.1). Taxonomy (NCBI): domain Eukaryota; kingdom Metazoa; phylum Arthropoda; class Insecta; order Lepidoptera; family Pieridae; genus Colias; species Colias philodice. The sequence goes on from NC_143090.1 coordinate 1,480,175, forward strand.
TTTAATAGTAATCTTGAAGTCAGCGGAAACAAGAAAGGTATAAGAAGAAGCGGAATTATATAATTGTAGGTATATTATGTATTCTAATTCTAATGTAACAGTGAACTCACAATGCAGCTGATAAAAACTTCAAAGTCGCTAAAGACGCGTAGGTAGGAGCGATGCCGGATGCCAAACTTAGTGCTAGACCAATCGGCATGGCGATAAGCAACGTGGTCCTACGCCCTAGAGTGTCAGCACACAGGCCCCACGCGTAGGAAGAAATCATTACACCTGAAAATTATGAAATAAATATGATGTAAGAATACAAATTTTATACGAGGTTTGACCGACATTGCTCCGATCCTAGTGGTTCTAAGTGTGATGATATACAGGATCACACTTAGAACCACTAGGATAGCCTAGGTAGCCTTCCTTGATAAATGGACTATCTATCAAATCGGACCCGTTTCCTCAGTTCAGCGCGATCAAGCAAACAAGCAAAATTTTCAGCTTTATTATATTAGTAATAGCTATGGTAATAGATAATAATAGATTTGGGCGACGTGAATCTTGTACGCGTCTGTTCGGTTGCAAAGTTAAAAAAAAATAACCTATATTATGAGATTTATGGGGTATCATTGGATATTAGCATTCTTTCATTTTTGTTGATTCTATGTCTCGATTCTATATGCTGGTTGCAATGATAATATATACCTACCCACTTTAGAATTTATTTTCTATACAGGAAGAAGAAATAACATATAGTTAGGACCATGGACGTATAAAAAAAGACGGACGGTATATCGCCTAAACATTGAGTGAAGCCTAGTAATGGCGGCGAAACATCCATGTGTGTGTGCCATGTTGCTGTAGCGACGACAACCCAATTTACGAGTTACCGAAATATTTCAAGTGTAGTACCTACTAAGAAAGTTCCCACCATAGGTTCACACGGTAACTCGTATATAAACAGTTTGTGCGTTATGCACAGTTAGTTAAGGGCTTGTCGGGACGCGGGTTGGTCGCATTAGGTCGAATATTAATTACATACGAATATATATATGTAGTTAACGAAATATAACCTTTGCGTAGTTATTCATCTTTCATTACACCCGCACATAACAAGCCCCTACATTGGTGACCCCGACGTGATCTGAACACGCGACGAAGAGTGAACATTATTAGTGAATTGCATAGATATCGTTTGTTTAAATTAAAAATGAATCCGGCAGTTACAGCAGTTTCGTCGGTACAGTTAAACCTTCTCGAGCAGTTAGCACAACTAAAGCAGCGGGTAAACCAGCTGGAATGTGCAGGCTCGAGAGGCAAATCGTTTAGCGGTCGAAAGTACGGAAATCGCACGCATCGCTCCGCATCCCGAAGTCGCGATCGTGCAGGGATATCAAAACAGAAAAATCCCAATTGGCTATGTTTTTTCATTACTGCTTTAAGCATATCGCCAAATTGTACTATCGTCAACCTTGTGCGTGGCAGAAGCAGCAGGAGAGCCGACTTTTAATAATTTTACCAGTGTCGAAAAATAACCAATCCGCGAGTGAGTGTACTGTGTAGTGATTATAAAGTGTAGTTTAGTGTAATTAAGACATTTGGTACTAAGTTAATGACTTTAGATCTTAGTTTACGGCGACCGTATAAATGGTTATTTATTTTCGCCAAGGTAACTCAACTTATGTTTTTGTTTATAAAGTGCAGATTTTTTTAGCACCCTAGGGCCGATGCATCGCTCGCACTTATGACGGACGCATCGGATACTCATGTAGGTTATTTTTCTAAGAATCTATCTAAGATTGAACGCAAGTATAGTACGTATATAGGGAGTTATTAGCAATTTACTTGGCTATTCGTCATTTTCGGAATATGGTCGAAGGACGACAGTTAGCGGTGTATACGGATCACAAACCGTTAATTTATGCATTTTCTAAAGTAAATAGCGAGAAAGAGTTAGGGCGCGTTCCCACCGTGTCGTGACGACAGATAATCGTGTAGTTTTAAGTGTCGTGGCTTATATGTTTAAATGGAGGTGTTCACATTTAGAACGACACAATTTACTGTCGTCTACGACAGTTTTTGCAGTGACGACACTTTGTCGTGACAGTGGGAACGGCAAGCACGACAGTCGTAAAACGATAAAAAATCGTGGACGGCAACTCTATGACGTCCATTGAACTCAGGAGAGTAAACGCACTAGTAATCACCAAGCGAACGCAGAGGCGACTAGATTTGTAGCTTGCTGATGATGTGTAAACGACAAAGCGACTGCCAGAAAACGATAAAATGTCGTCGCGATCCAATGGGAACAGCTAGATACGACAGTCGCTAAACGATAAAAAATGTTGACGACAAACAATCGTTATAATGGGAACAGGTAGAGACGACAGTCGTCGAACGATAAATTAGTCGTTACGACATAGTGGGAACGCGCCCTAACCCAGACGTACACGACACTTGATATTCATTAGTGAGTTCACAACGGATTTGAAACACGTTAGTGGGCAAGATAATGTCGTTGCAGATTTGTTATCACGAGTCGCAACAATAAGTTGTCCCACTGTAATAGATTACGCAGAACTTACTTAGAATCAACAACAAGATTCTTATATGTTACAATTATCTAATTCGAAAGACGCTAATAATAGGTCAAAGAAAATAATGTTACTTGAAAGCGGTACATTTATTTATTGTAATTTAGATAATGTTAAAATCAGACCCTATTTGACTGATAAATTTCGACGTATTGCTTTTGATAGTGTACATAATTTATGTCATCCCGGACTACACGCAAATTGATTCAAAATCGTTTTTATTGGCCAAATATGATTCGTCACGTTGGCCAATGGGTTAAAAGTTAAAACATGCATTGAATGTCAACGATCGAAGGTTAATCGACATACAATGTCAGGTTTAGGATCGTTTCTGCAGTGCGATAGGTTTGAACATATTCATGTTGATTTAATTGGCCCTTTACCCACTTCACCCGAAGGTTTTAGGACGTATTGCCTAACCATAGTGACAGGGGGACGCGATGGCCAGAATGTTTTCCTACGAGATATATAACTGCTGAAACGATTTCGCGTGTAATATATGAAGGATGGATCTCTCGTTTCGGTTGTCCGAAAAAGCTAACAAGCGATCAAGGACGCCAATTCGAAAGTCAATTATTTGCTACACTAATGAAGTTATTAGGTATTAATAAGTTGCGTACGACACCTTACCACCCACAGAGTAACGGGGCGGTAGAGCGTTGGCATAGGTCGCTTAAAGCGGTATTAACGGCTCGCTTATGCAATATATCATCATCTTGGGTTACGGAATTACCAACTGTGTTGCTAGGACTTAGAACAGCAGTAAGAAGTGATACCGGCATAAGCGCAGCAGAAATAACGTACGGAACAACTTTAAGATTACCAGGTGATAATTACGATAAAAAATCGAGTTTAGAAATAGATAGCAGTCTTGAGTATGTAAGTAAATTACGAGACTCTATTAGAAAATATCAGTCAGTAGCTATTAGGCAGAATGAAAGACGGAACATATTTATACACCCCGATTTAGAAAAGTGCGGTTATGTTTTTGTAAGAAACGACGCAGTACGTAAGCCTTTACAACCAACATACGACGGTCCTTATCGTGTGTTGAGTCGAGAGGAAAAGGTATTTTATATTCAAATGACTGGCAGGAAAGTTAGAATATCTGTAGACCGTCTAAAACCTGCATATTATTTGAATGATGATAGTGATACGACATCTGGGGCAGATACTGAAGTTCCGTTACAAATTCCAAGTAGCGAATTGCCTAATACACATACCACGCGTAGTGGAAGAGCTATACGATTACCAGTACGATTTAGGTAATAGTATTGTATTTGTAATTTTTTCCACTATTTTATATTTATTAGAATTACGATGATTATAAGTATTCTTAAGTCTTCTTAGAAATGTATAATAAATACTTACTAATCAACACATCGTATTTAATAAATAATAGAACATAAGTAATTTTGAAACGAGTTCATTGTTTAACGTTTTAAGTATGGTATTTCAAATTTATGTTTGTGTTGAGTTTTGATTGAAATGTTTACTACTTAGAAATTTAAGTACTTTTGATTTATGGCTTATGAGTGTATAGTAATAGCCTTTGTAATATTAAACGATACAAGTGTAAAGAACGTATTGAGATTTGAAATGTTGATGTTACTAAGTGTTAATTGACGTGTAACAATTATCGCACGCCACTTAGAAGAACCAACCAAGTTTTTGTAATAACATAAATATTTTAACGAAATTAGGTGTTAACTGTTAACCACTTGTATACGTTATGATTGATTTATATTGTGAACATTTTTTTATATTTTATACTAGCGGTCCGCCCCGGCTTCGCCCGTGGTACATGTTTACGTTTTCTCTACATAAGAACCATCCTCGTACTTAAAGGAATATAATAATAAAAGAATTATCGAAATCGTTTCAGCCGTTCTCGAGTTATGCGCTTACCAACACATTTTGCGATTCATTTTTATATATAAGATTGTAAACATTTTGTACCTAACCTTATAGCGACATTTTATATACACCCATCTGTTTATTGTTTAATTTTATTGTAAGATTTTTTTACTTGTATACCCTTTTTATTTTAAGGGGGGAATGATGTAGCGACGACAAGCCAATTTACGAGTTACCGAAATATTTCAAGTGTAGTACCTACTAAGAAAGTTCCCACCATAGGTTCACACGGTAACTCGTATATAAACAGTTTGTGCGTTATGCACAGTTAGTTAAGGGCTTGTCGGGACGCGGGTTGGTCGCATTAGGTCGAATATTAATTACATACGAATATATATATGTAGTTAACCTTTGCGTAGTTATTCATCTTTCATTACACCCGCACATAACAAGCCCCTACATTGCCATGGCAACAGCTATCCTGATGACAATGGCGGCTGTATTTTTTTCTATAAATTTTACCGTAATAATTTTGTCATTAAAACATAAAAGAAATAACTTGCTTCCCTGTGGAATATAATATGTACCTTGTGTTTTGTTATTTAAAATTGTACTGTTGCGACACCATTTAACCACAAGACGGCATTTTAAATATTTTTTGTGAAACAGTGACGCAGTTAATCAGTCGGTAGTTCACGACGTAATGGCGGCCGACTAGCTTACTATGGTGAGAGTGTGTGCGTGTTTATTGTCTTTACACGATCGCTAGCTTACTATGGTGGCTTCACGTTGTTTGTTCGTAATATGGCGTCCGTCTTTTTTTATACGTCCATGGTTAGGACCTTCTGATAAGAAATATTAATTTGTCACGTGCGTTGAGTCAGATATTCATCATTCATGACAAGTCTGACGATTTTTTGTGTGCTAGAATATATTTCCTTTTTAATTACTCACAACGCGTGTTATAAAAATAATTCAAAGACTACTTATTTGCATTTTCGTTGGTAGATACCTAGGTGGCTTGAAAATAATTAAAAAGTCTAAATTAAAACAAAGACAGGCAAGTGTGAAGGTAATCAATTACTGAAAATTTAAATATCACTCATTCACTTGTTTTACGGTACCTATTCATTTTACGAGTTAAATTTATCCTACTATAACTAGATTTCCGCCCGCGACTTCGCCCGCGTTTTCAAAGGAAAACCCGCATAGTTCCCGTTCCCGTGGGATTTCCGGGATAAAACCTATGTGTTAATCCAAGTTACCCTCTATATGTGTGCTAAATTTCATTGTAATCGGTTCAGTAGTTTTTACGTGAAAGAGTAACAAACATCCATACATCCATACATCCTTACAAACTTTCGCCTTTATAATAGTATTATGATAAACGATAAACAATAATCTGTCTCTACGTCTGGATGTTTTGAATGATTGTGATGGAATTAAAAATTATAATTCTTTTATTTAAATATCATAAGAGTTTTAATAGCTATGCGAAAGGAACTCAATCATGCCAGAACGGGGTGCCTATGGATTTTGAACAAACTTGGCAGTGTGGTAGTTCATGTATCATAATAACACATTTACACATAAGCTCTATACTTACGAGGCCACACCCCGGACACTCCATACAAAATTATCGTTTTGTCAGTCACACCGTAGAGACTGCAAATGTATGTGTTAACGCTTTATGGTTGGCACATTTTTGACTAGCGTAAAAAAAATTCGCGTTTTTCTGATGAAATACATCCGTAAACAGCACAATATCTAACCATTTTCTACGAAAAACAATAATAACAAATCCAAAATAATAAAATTACTTTAAGTCAATTTGATGTTGTCAATCTTCGTTGCGTATCGTACCTGTAGAAAAATGTGGACCATTTTATGACTGATCGTGCGGGGTGAGGTAAGTGTTTAATTTTGGCGGGAGGCGGAGTGTCCGTTCTGTAATCTGTAGCGTTTAGCTACTATTATGTATTCTGTGCTTAGGCTCTAGAGCTTACACTAGGTTTTACATAGTAGGTAATATATTATATCTGTGGTTTTACTATTTAGATTTTAGACAATGGATTGGATTTATACAAGCGTAACCTTGCTACCTATATTGCCTTATCAATAAAGTTTTTTCGACAACCGACATTATTTTAATTGTACAGTGTACCTACACGTTAATTAATTTTCTAATCGATTCCGGTAAAAAACCGTTAGATTAATTTTTGCCTACACTTCACAATGTTTACAGAGAAACGCATTCTTATAAGTTCAATTACTTACTTGTTAGAAAGAAAAAAAAATACATTTAAGTAGATACATAACTATTTATAAATAGTTTTCCATTTATTCCTAAACGATGCTCAATTAGTTTGGGGTCACGCACACCCTTCCATTGAGGTTAGTTTTTTTTTATTTATTATATAGAGAATCAACGCCCATAAAAAATATTTTCGCAATGTTAAAGATTTGAAAATAAATCCGTAAAACATCAATTTATCTCAATGTTAATTAAATTTTAACAATCGAGTAGTCATTAAGTATTTTAACGTGAAAATAGCTACAAACACACCTATACCTACGCACTAATTATAAAATTATTATGGGGTAGTACACACATCTTACCGATCAAAGGCATAGCAGAGAGCAATCCTTGCTGGGATGTAGAGAGTCCCATGTCGCAAGCCACGTTGGGAAGAATGATGGAAAATCCAAATATGTCCACATACATTGCCAATATTTGTAAACAGCAAGTTATTAAGAGGCAAATGTTATATTTTCCGAACCCTGAAAAAGAAATATTTCCGTCACTTAATATGTTGATGAAAATTACTAATAAAAGTAACAACGGTTCTGATTCCCAATTTCTGTATAGTTAAATTTTAACAATTTGTAAGGCTGTTGATGTTTCGAAAAAATACCAAAACATGACTATGAGAATGGATGTATGTTTGTGCCTCTTTCACACGAAAACCACTGAACGAACAATGATGATAGGTAGTAGTAAAACAATAATGAAGCTTTACCTACATCCATACATTCCTAGGTACAAATTTTTGTACTTATAATTGATATTAAATATTATTATTAAATATATTTTAAATTAGGGGTAAGTTAATGTCTTACCGGTTTTATCCAGGGCTATTTCAAAGTCGACTTTTTCACTATTTTTGAACATACTTATCTACACTTGATATCAACAGTACGTATCGTGAATAAATGGAGTGAATACGATACAAAATAATATATAAATACTTATTGTCTTTTAACAAATGTAAGCGAATAATACGTCGCTACTAACATAGAATAATTAGCGTATGATAATTTATAGCTATTACAGTACATTATTATTAGTCTGTGCTATTACTATACTATTATATACTAGTACTATTAATACTTACTAGTATGATACCTTTTAGTACAAGATCCCAGGGCCGCTAGATGTCATCTATTTTCTGACGGATGAAAATATGTGGACGCAGGACGATTGGGTAGTGTTAGGGAAAGGGGCCTAAAGTGGGCACAGAGCCTAAAGAGGGCACTCAGTATAGTATCGGAATTTTAAATAATGGCGCGCGCGCGACTCGTGAGCACGATCCCCAAACCCCTCCCACCTCGCGGCAGTCGTTGGATTCGCTTGCGCGCACGCATTTACAAGCTGCAACAAATAAATGTTTTTCGACGATTTTTGAAAAATATTGCAAGGTATGTAATATGTGTTCTTTTTATTTTGGTGTTTACAATCCTTTAACCAAAATTTGTTAGTTATTAAGTGGCTATCTGGCCATATTTTGGTTCCATAAAAATCCACGTGTCTAAAAATTTTGAGGTAGAATTTCGTCTGAACCTTTCAAATGTCGAAAAAGGCAAAGCGGGCAGGGCAAAGCGGGCACGCGCCCGCTTTGCCCCGTCCGCTAAAATGTTACATTCTTTTGTTAATTTGCTTTTTCCTTTCAGATGACCGCTTATGACCGGCGTAAATATAAGCGTAAAACTTCACAAGCCTCATGGCAACGCTCAACTATGCAGCAAACAAAACGAGAAATGCAAGAGTTAGGAAAACCTGTCAAAAAAGTAACAACTAAATATGGGATTCCAAGAACGACATTGCAGACATCTTAAATTGGGTTCGTGTAATGTAAAGCTTGGTAGGTTTACTACTTACTGTCTTTTCTACGGAACAAGAAATGGAGCTTTTGGAATACGTATTCCACATGGACTCTTTATTTTACGGGCTGTCTAAACAAGAATTTTTGGAACTTGTGTACCTACCTATAACATTATTTTAGGATTTATGAAAAAAAATATATATGAAATAATTGTATCGCTTATTAGAGACTAAATAATGATAGACTGTAAACAGGGCGTTATTTTTTTAAATATTATTTCAGATATATCTGGAAATATTGTACCTAAAAGTTTAAAGCTCCTAAGAAGTTCCTTTGTTTCATACATGGACGTATAAAAAAAAGACGGACGCCGTATTACGTACAAACAACGTGAAGCCACCATAGTAAGCTAGCGATGGTGTAAAGACAATAAACACGCACACACTCTCACCATAGTAAGCTAGTCGGCCGCCATTACGTCGTGAACTACCGACTGATTAACTGCGTCACTGTTTCATAAAAAATATTTAAAATGCCGTCTTGCGTGGTTAAATGGTGTCAAAACAGAACAATTTTAAATAACAAAACACGAGGGATTACATTCCACAGGGAAGCAAGTTATTTCTTTTATGTTTTAATGCCAAAATTATTACGGCAAAATTTATAGAAAAAAATACAGCCGCCATTGTCAACAGGACAACTGTTGCCATGGCAACATGGCACACACACATGGATGTTTCGCCGCCATTACTAGGCTTCACCCAATGTTTAGGCGATATACAGTCCGTCTTTTTTTATACGTCCATGGTTTCATATATTCATTTAAAAATAATTGTATGACTGTTTGAAATACATAACTTATAAAATATTTTTGTGTCTTTTACTCTATTTATTATTGTATATATTATTTGTGGCTGTATATTATGAAATCTACTGTTAACAGTAAATCCAGGCATGCCCGCTTTACCCAACTACTGCCCGTTTTGCCCTAAACGAAAGCCCGCTTTAGGCCTCCCCTTCGGGCAAAGCGGGCAATCGTAGGCTTTTAGTAATCTGTTAATAATTATTATATACTTTAACTTTTGACAAATTTAACCACTTAGCATTCAAAAGTATTTATTAATGGAACTTTTGGCTAAAAAATAAATGGATTAACTTCTTTTCAAAGTTCATTTTTTTTAATTTTCCCGTAAGGTGCCCCCTTTGGGCCCATCTCCCCTATGTGCTACCATCTTAGATCATTAAGTAATGATCTAAGGCTACCATCGACGCCTAACTACCCGCTAGCTTGGTCAATGGGCCAATTTCCAGATATCAGGTGTTAGGTTCATAAAAATAGTACTTACTTAACTACTTCACGGTTTTTCTCAAGGCTGATTTTCACATATTATGTTTTGGAATATACAGTTAAATAATAATAGTTTAAAAAAAACTAAAAAACACGCTTTTAGGTCGGTTTTCTATAAAAAGCGTGTTTTTTATTTTTTTTTAACTATTATTTATTTTATCAAATTAGTGTATTGTCATCGGTCCTCAATAAATCTACAAAGTTTGAACGAAATCTGGCCGTTTAAAGTGGGTCAAAATCGCGCCCAAAGAAGTCGGTTACAAACATACAAACATACAGGTGAAGCTAATATAAAGCGTGTAAAAAAGATGTCAGTACCTATTCCTAGACACTTAATCCTGTTGACCATTTTTTAACAAACGCATCATTTTCATCATTTTTTAATCATCGACATTGTGAAATTCCATCAACATGAGTCCCCGTAAAAGATAATTAATCACTTTATTACTTATATTATATTATTCTTTTTTTATAAATATGATAGTAGCGCATAAAAATACTACCTAAATCCTAATCTTCTACATTTCATCCGTCAGAAAATAGGTCAGGTCTGGCGGCTCTGGAATCTTACTCTATATAAACTTCATATGCTTAGCGGCTTTCGCGCTTGGCCGAAAACAGTATGAAAATTCGTATTTGTGATCATTAAAAATAAAAAAAAAAGCCATGAAAATATAATTATTTATTTCATAATCAACTCTCAATATGAATGTAAAATAATATTTTATGATTTGAGTATAAAGCATTTAAGCAACAATAATACTATAGTAGTGAAAATAAGCATTTAATGCTATAAAACTAGAAAAATATGCAAAATATAACGTTAGCATGTCTCTTGGACTTGACACTGAAATAACAAGGAGGGATAAAAAAATCCTCCCAAAACATTTTTAATAAAAATACAAATTAATATACTTATGGAAAACATATTGTTACGTATCATTTTATATGATACATTTTCGATTTATTTTGCGATCTAAGTATAGGGTCGATTCAGCGCCATGTTGTGACGTCATAGGCGTTAATTCAAAAGAATTAAAAAACGAAAGTTATACATAGAGTAACGTTTGTTATTAAATTTTACGTAAGTCGCACAAAATAAAAAAAACCGTATATATAAATGCAAAACGATTTTGAAGTAAATATATTTTTTAAGTTAGTTACTAACTGTGTCGCATTATACAAAATTTAATGCATACTTGAATATGTAAAAATCCACATTATTTGGCAGTTAACGATTTTATGGCAATTCTTTGGGCTGATTTTTTTATCCTTGGTTAAACCTTATTCATCGAATAACGTAATAAACTACCATTTAAAAAAATATATTATATATAACAGTATGCAGGTGACATTTTAAAATGTTCGTGTAATCGTTTATGAGACGGATAAATTTTAACCAACGATTGAAAAATCGGCCCAAAAAAGGTAATCTTATTCATAAGGTAATCATATTATTTATGAGGTACTATTTATCACTACAGTTGTACACAGGAACATTATTGAAAATAAAACTATAAAATCACGTAACAGTATAATAACAGAGAAAACGATAGGTAAATGCAGGTTTTCAGAACATTTGGTCTTACCACAAAACAATGTAAACACAGTTTAACTTTAAACCAGGGATATGTCAATTAATAGTTATCTATGTGAAATAATACGAAACCAGATTAAAGAAAACCCGCGGTTAAGAGCTATTACGCACTGTCGACCAGTCGCTGGCGACTCAGTCGCCGGCGAATGTGACTTACTATAGTTTAAGCCATAAGCTATAGTTCAAGCCCCTATGGCTTGCGCACTTAGTCGTCAGTCGTCCAGGAGTAAGTCCAGTCGCCGGCGACTGGTCGACAGTGCGTAATAGCTCTAAAGATAAATCCTGTCTAAAGTTTTTTGTGGTAAGACAGATTTAATCTAATGTCTCTAAACATTTATGATCTGTACAATGATAAGTAGGTGATCGTGAGGTAGATACGTTTATAGAAACAATATAGTATATTTCATTCATAATTATCCAGTTAAGTTCATACGGATGCACTATATAGTAAAACTAAATCACTTCAGGCTGTCTGTCTGTCCACGTTCATGCTTAGGCCTTTAAAATTACGCAACGGATTTTGATGTTTTTTTAAATAGATAGGTTTTGGTTCAAGACAAAAAGTTGAAACCAGATATGTTTGAGGGCAAAGTTAGAATACGGTTGATGGTAAAGCTTCATTTGAAATATAAAATTAATTCAATTTTAATCTGAACATTATCCAGATGTAATCTAGTAGATTACGCAAACATGGCATGTGGCTTGGCGGTAAATGGGTTAAATACTAACGGCCTTACTAATAAAAAGTTAAACAATGAATAAATTTCAACAATTTTCTACCATAGCTGTGTCCTGCTCTTGCTCACATGAAACGTCAATCATAAAAGCAAGACAAGTAATTGCAATAACTAATCCATTGCATAGCGGGGTAACATTTTATTAGTAAGACCGTAAGGATATAGGCCTTCTATATCCTTGCAGTAAAAATAATTTGGATTGATTATATTTTAGTATTGTTGTTTTCTATAAAAACTCATACCCTACAGGAGGCCCAAGTAAGCGAAGCAAAACCTGTTTTTAATCGCGATTAAATATATTAAATATTTAATTAGTCAATCTACTTGAAAATATAGTGACCAAAAGATTTTCTGATTTTGACCTAAATTTTTTGAACTTGATCATATTATGGTGTGACCATTGGAAGTATAATATATTTTAATATACAGGGTGTCCCACTATTGGTATACTAAGGGCGAAGGGATTTGTAGTTTTGCATATACTGATCACGTAAAAAATACTTAAACAACAAAATTACACCAAAAAATTTTTGCTAAATTTTTCCTGAAAATCCATGTTTTCTTCTCTAACTACGCGCAGCCGGCATATACCGCTTCGCTAATGTGAGCATTTTGTCTATGAAAACATAATCTTAAACGATAGGTCACGAGCTGGCTAGCAAATCTGGGCGGGTTGCTTGTTATAGGTGTACACATAGAGTTTTAATTATTCTTCTAATTGAAAAAAAAATGCGTCTGGAATTTTATAAGTATTTTTACGTACTTAGCGTATGCAAAACTATAACCTCCTTTCAGCTTAGTATACCAAAAGTGGGACACCCTGTATATATAGGAAGTATAATTTATATATAACGTTTTTCATAGATCTATATATATTTGTATAATAGTAGATATGTATACATATAACAGTATGTATTTTTTATTAAGTACTTATTTATACTAGCATACAAAGAACAGCAGTATAAGAAAAAACAGTAATATATTATATAACACTATATAAAAGGCGGCCTTATTGCTAAAAAGCAATCGTTTCCAGCCAACTTAGTTGGCAAGGATATATTTATATGTTTGTGATGGCACAAAACTTATAACTATACATGTATATTGTATATAATATGGCAAATAAAATTTCCTACACACTAAATATAAGTACATATAAAAATAATAATACAAAGACTTGGATACCCATATTTTAGAGTATGTATATAAAAAATACATATTTTCTTAGATATCTTTTTTTCCGTTTACAACGGAACCTGACATTAAAAATTAAGAATTTTTAATTAATTAAATTAATTTTTAATTCGTACTATAACATATTACCTGAAAGCGTAAGTACCAATTCCGTAAGTATAAAAATTATATAACAAATATAAAAATCCGGTACAAAATTATATAAAACATTTTCATGTTACATCACTATATTATTGTCTCGATATTTACAATATTATGTATACATATATATTTATGTACGTCAATAAATATTAATTAGACAAGATATTACATAATACATAAAGGCAATATTGATTGTATGTTTGTCTTCATTGACGTTATGTAACATAATGTAAACTTCAATAAGAAAAAAAAATGTGTGCGTGTACTAGTGTACACACGTAAGAAGTGAATCTTCTTTATGACCATGTTTTTCAAAAAATAATTTACTATATGCAACTTTACAGAAATACGTCAATCACGCGTGGTAGGGATAAGAAAAAGATGGCGCGTAACGGATAAATGTTACGCATAACGAAAAAATGTTACACTAAATTTTTTCCAACCCCGATAAAGAAGTTTCATTTCAAATATACAAGGTGAAAGGTAAGACGTTTGAAAAATTTAGACAGGAGCTTCTACTCATGAAACTGAACAACTTTTGTTCTACAACTTTACTGAATTCGTAAAAAAAAATTGGACTTTGTAAGGAAACTTCGCTAATCAGCTGACAGATTAAATTTTTCAAATGTCTTACCTTTCACCTTGTAGAAAGAAGTAAAGAAATAATTATCAACATAACCTGTGAGTAAAGTAAATCGAGTTACAATTTTTTGGTAGATAATTATATAAAATACATAGTTTCATACAGTTGTAATCAAAATTACTTTCCTTGGGTTATTACATCTCTCAATATAATCCTACATAAGTAGTTTAACAGTCATAGTATTAAAAAGGGAATTTTTAAGTGTTTACGTTATCTCGAAATACCCGTAGAATAATCACTTTATATATAAGCTTATATGTAAATATAAATATAAAAATTATACATATAAAAATATATGGTATAAAATTGTTCGTCGAAAAACCGGTAAATACATATAAATATCAAGAAAAAGACAGAAGTTTTATTGTTCCATATCCTTCCTACTAATATTATAAATGCGAAAGTTTGTGAGGATGTATGTTACTCTTTCACGCAAAACACAAGAAGAAGTTTCATATTATGTATATTATTTTTCTTTGTCCACCGATGTTGTTGATGGAATTAATAGTTCATTATCTTTTAATAAACTTATCTAATCTTAGATCTTTTCTATTTTCTTTTCATCTGGCGGCAGGAAAAAGGCGGTAAGTAAGCCCACTGAAATAAAGAAAATAAGTAAAGAAAATCTATATATATAAAACTCAAAGGTGACTGATATAGTAGTAGTGTAGTAATATCAACGCACAGCCCAAACCACTGGACGTATCGGGCTGAAATTTGGCATGCAGGTAGGGATGTAGGGCGTAGGCATCCGGTAAGAAAGGATTTCCCGAAATTCTTGCGGGAACGGGGAAAAACGGGGATGCACGTACAAAGTCGTGGGTGGAAGCTAGTAGTCTAATATAAGTTGAAATTATCGTGTTTGTTACTAAACAACTACTTAATGAAATTTTCTTTTCATATCAAATCCGTATCGGTCCACATCTATATTTCATATGCTCAAATGACAAGAGTTAAAGAAGAACAACATTATAAATATATCCATTTTATGCAGAGGGATTTCCGTGTGACGACATTATTATAAAACTAACCACTTTTTCACAATTATAATAAATAATAATAATAATAAAAGCCTTTATTTATTCCTTTTCTTACATCTAATTACATTATTTATTTTTTGTTAGTATTGTTAGTATTTACATTATTCTTATTTCTATTACAATTCTATTTTTAAATATTAAATGAAGTGTTAGTAAATAATTAAACAGTATGCAATTAAATATATTATAAAGGACCGCTTTTTGCGGTAAAAGCCTCCTCCAATTTTTTCCACTCATCTCTGTTTTTGGCTACTCTTGTCCATAGGGCACCTGCGTGATTTTTCAAATCATCACTCCATCTTGCAATTGGTCTCCCTCTTTTCCGCTTTTTATAATAAGGTGTCCAATTAATAACTGTGTGTGACCATCTGTCATCTCTCAATCTGCACAGGTGACCTGCCCACTTCCACTTCATTTTACAGACATACCTTGCTACATCTCGAGCATTCGTTCTTTTTCTTATAACAGTATGTCTTATTCTATCTCTCAGTTTGATATTCATAAAGCTTCGTTCCATACCTCTTTGACAGATGCTAATTCTATTCACATGTTTTTTTGATAGAGTCCATGTTTGGCATGCATATGTGAGACATGGTGTTAGACATATATCCATCGCTTTGGCTTTTAATGGGATTGGTAACTGACCTTTGAAAATTTCTTTCATAGCCCAATATTTGTTCCATGTTTGTTTGACTCTTCTTTCAATTTCTTTTTCGTTGCATAATTTAAATGAGATGAGATGTCCAAGATAGATATAGTCTTCAACATACTCAATGGGAGATTCATTCAGAGTGACAAGTAGTTGGGAGCTGTTAGTTATAATTTTTGTTTTTTCCTCATTTATATTCAAGCCAGCTATTTTGCTATATTTATTGAGTGACTCTATCATTATTTGTAATTCCTTAACATTTTCTGACAACAAAACTATATCATCTGCAAATCTGAGATGTGATAAATATCTTCCATTGATTTTGAGACCATATGACTCCCAGTTTAGTTGGCTGAAGATATATTCCAGTACTGATATAAAGATTTTCGCTGAAAGTGGATCTCCTTGTTTGACACCTCGGTTAATCTTAAATGTTGGTCCCTGAATGTCTAGTTTTACTCTCGCATAGCTGTTTTCATATATAGTTTTTATTATTGATATATATGTCTCATTGACACCTTGAGATTTTAATGCTTGCCATATAGCACTATGTAAAATAGAGTCAAATGCCTTTGCATAGTCAATAAAGCATATGTATAAGGGTTTATTGTATTCGTTATATTTTTCTATTAACTGTTTTACAGTATGTATATGGTCAATTGTAGACATTCCTTTCATAAAGCCCGCTTGTTCAATTGGTTGCTTGTCATCTAAGATATATGTCAGTCTTCTTAGTAGAGTTGAGGTAAATACTTTATATATGCATGGAATTAAGCTAATCGGTCTGTAATTACTTATAAATTTTGGATCTCCTTTTTTGTACAATAGTATTATATCCGAGCATAGCCATTGTTTTGGGAGCTTTATTTCTTTTAATACGAGGTTAAATAAATGTGTCAGAGGTTTTACTATATGAGATTTGCTCGCAATGATCATCTCGTTTGTTATACCATCGGGGCCGGGACTTTTCCCTGTCTTGAGATTTTTAATAGAATGCTCTACTTCACATTCCAAGAAGGGTGGGACATCTTCAAACTGTTCATTATTATGTGTGCTGATGGTCTTAAAATTTTTAAACACGTTACTTTGCTCTTGATTAATATCGTTGTATAGGTTTTTGTAGAACGTTGTGGCAATATCTAGTAATTGTTTTCTGTGTGTGGTAACAGAGCCTGTAGGAGTGGTCAGATGTGTCATTAATTGTTTTGTTTTCTCTAAAACCTTGTTTGCTTTTTTTATGCCACCTGTTTGTTTTAAATGATTTTCAAATATTTGTAATCGATAATTTTTTAAATTCTCCTTTATTTTTTTTATTAATTGTTCTATATAGATATGTTAGTTTATATTTTTCTTCACGAGTTTTATTAGTTTTATTTCTTAATATATGTTTCTGTTGTTTTAACTTAATGATCTCCTCAGTAATTATATGACATTTTCGTGTAGTTTTAAAATTTACGCTTGGTTTTTTCAAACATTGAAGCATGTTTTTTTCGATATCGTCGTAGAGGTGCTGTACCGTATCATATTCTTGCAGACATAGTTTAAATGGGCTTTTTAATGTATCATATTCAATATGTTTTGTTGTAGATTGCGAATAGCGTGAACGCGATATTTTTCTTGATTTGGTACATAGTGTCATTCTTACCATGCGGTGGTCACTCGGGTGTATAACTCGACTTAATACACTCAAATCGCTCACATTTTTGTGTATATTAGTAATAATAAAGTCGATTTCATTTTTTACTTTATTATTGGGTGCCATCCATGTCCATTTTAAACTGTTCGGTTTTTTATAGATTGTATTTAGTATTTTAAATTTATATTGAAAACAAAAATCTATTAGACGTTGGCCTCTACTATTCCTTGTGCCATAGCCATATATACCTCTAACCATTTCCTCGTTATCTTCTGTTTGTCCAATTTTTGCGTTAAAATCGCCCATAATTATAACTTTCTTGCTACATTGAGATATTGCGTTTTCTAAGTCAGTATAAAAAGTTTGGAGCTCTTCTTCACTTGAGTTTTCCGTAGGCGCGTACACTTGTATGATAGTATATAAGGTAGATAATATTTTAATTTGCAGTAATGCTATTCTATCAGATATCCCAATGAAGTTTATAGTTTCTAAGTAACTTTGTTTTTTAACTAGGAATCCTACTCCTCTTTCGCCTTTTGTTTTTCCGTAGTAATATAATATGTAGCGACCTCTATTTTCAATTTTAAATCCGTTTCTTCTTACTTCCGAAATACCAATTATATCCCATTTTATTGGTGACAATGCATACTCTAACTCTAAGAGCCTGACTTCACTTGCTAAGGAACGTACGTTAAACGTGGATATGTATATATTTTTTATTTTCATGTAATTTGGAGGGTTGCAGTCTACTGCCCCCGCGGTGACTAACCGTTGTGGGGGAGGTGTATAATTATTAATATGTTGAGGTAAATCTTTACTATTTGAGGGGGTGAATGATGGTTTTGTCAAATTGGGGGGCTTTATTAATTGTTATTCCGAATCTGATGAGATAGAAGTTGTTGGTTTGATTTGGGGTGAGTTTTTATTTTTGTTAATTATATAATGTTTCATAGAATACTGTTTACTCTGAGATGGATAGGATCGAATCTTGTTCTTCTTGGCGATTTGATGTTTCTTATTATTATCATGTCCGCCTGAAAGGTAAGGTGGTGTAACTTCTAGCTCTCTCTTTTTTGTATTGTTCCCGCTGTGTTTAAAGTTAACTTTGTCTTGATTGTTTCTGTTACTTGGTTCTTTCACAATTAATTTATCATAACGAATGTATGCTATTTTACCGTTTTCTCTCTCTTTATGAAGTTGTTCCTGTAATTTTTTTCTTATTTCTAATATTTTTGGTGGGAAATCCTCCTTTATGTAAATATTTTTTTCTTTTAGATTGTGTTTCATTTTCATTATGCTTATTTTTTTTCCATATGTGCTGAAAGTAACAATTACAGGTCTTATTTTATTTTCAGTTCTTTTTCCTAATCTCTTAATGATTTGCAGTTCTGTCTTGTTACAATTTATGTTAATGTCCGACGTAATTAAGCTTAAAATAATATTTTCTAATTCTTCGTAACTTTTTTCTTGCTCTTCTACCCCAAAAAATATTAGATTTCTAATTCTTATACATTTTTCTATTTCTAAAAATCTATGCTCATTTTCAGCATGTGATTTCTTCAATTTTTCGATGTCTTCCTGAATACTTTTAAATTTTGAGTCTATGTTTTCATTAATTTTATTCGTAATCCTTTGTTCTACTTTTTTTAAGGACTCTTCGGAGTCGTTTTTAATATCAATTCGCAATTCTTTTATCAGCTGTTCTATATTCGACATCTTAACGCCCTCTCTTAGAAGTTCTCAGTACCCGTATTTAGTTACGTATGGACTTTGTTCCGTAGTTAAGGATTAATACGTTAGATGTCGCTATTTTGATATCGAAAAGTTAATGATTTTTTCGATAGATGGCGTTAATAGTTGAATATATTATTATTCTAAATGCGAATGATTATGCATATTTTCTAATAATGTCTTAAATATCTAGGATTATATACTTATTGGAGTTTGCTTGCACTTTATAACATATTATAGCGATTTTTTTACGATTTCACTGTTCGTTTAACGATGTTTCACTAATTGCACTTAATGTTTTGAAGAGTTAACTGTCATTTTGAACATCAGCTGTTATTTTCATGTTAGATAATGTGATAAGTAATAGTTTATTCACTTTCCACGGGTTTTCACACTTTTATTTGACTTATGCCAATTAGTTCTGTCCAATTCACAAACTTTTCACTTTTAAACGCAGCGATAATATTTATAAATAATTTTTAATTACGGAGCACAATTTCAGTTGTGTTTACTTCACCGCGCCCTCTAGCGTCGTATTTTTCACAATTTTTTTTCACAATTACAATTTTGAATATAAACACTCGAAGCTATTCTGAATTAAATGTTCACCGATTTAGTTTTTAAAAACATGTTCATAAGAAAGGAACCACAACATTTTTGACACCATAAAAAACAAGACAATATTGATTATTTTTAAATATTTTAGTTAAAAGAACTTACAGAAACCGAGCACAATATAGCTGGATATCATCGGAAAGCAGTGGTCGGCCATGTTCATAGCGATCACTTGCACACTGATGAAGCCGAACCCGCGCGCCACCACCACGGAGAGACATGTTGCCATTCCTCTGTAAATATAATTAATAACGATTTATATGAAAATGCCTTTTTCGTGACAACGTCTTATAATTCGATAGTGCCGGCTGCACGCACGAAAAAACATGACTCATGCGGCGTTACCTCGCTCTGAGGCGTTCCGTAAGGCTTGAAGTGCAAGCGAGAGCGCGGAACGAGCGACAAAGAAGCACAATCGGACGTTGTCACGTTTTTACAGACAACCAATTTTTTAGTAAAATTGGACAATCCTCAAACATTTCACACATCTATACTTAATATTATAAAGCTGAAGAGTGTTTGTTTGAACGCGCTAATCTCAGGAACTATTGGTCCGATTTGAAAAATTCTTTCAGTGTTAGATAGCACATTCATCGAGGAAGGCTATAGGCAAAATTTACGAACGATTAGACTCAATCACCTAAAAAAATGTCGTAAAAATTTTCAATCGCTTATTTCTTGAAATTAACACCTTATTCCGAGGATGTTATGTTCAAAGTCTATTGTGTAGATCGTTAGAAAACTTATCTCGTCCAACTTCTTAACACATCCATTTAAATTACATGACAATGTATCGTTAAGTAAGAACCTTCCCTTAATAAATAAATAATAATATTACTATTGCATTGTAAAACTGAATATAGTAAGTAGGTAGGTACCTATGTACCTAGCTTTTAAAAATCCCCTGAAATAATTTATTGGTTTTATTTCTGACGTAGTCTTTTAACTTATTATTTATATTCATGAGTCTTTTATATATTATATTATTTTTAGCTATATATTTTGCAACAAATCTTCATTTTTATTACAACGAGATTAACTTTTGTATGTTAAATTGGTGTTAATTTTAAGAATATAATGTATACTAATGCAGTTTTTACGTGAAAGAGTTATAACTTATAACCATCCATCATTACAAACTTGCTCATTTATAATATTTATGAAATAAAAAAATAAATAAAAATTCTTTATTCTTTAAGACACGTAGTACGTACATCAATCTTAATACTATTATAAAGGCGAAAGTTTGTATGGATGTATGGATGTTTGTTACTCTTTCACGTAAAAACTACTGAACCGATTACAATGAAATTTAGCACACATATAGAGGGTAACTTGGATTAACACATAGGATAGGTTTTATCCCGGAAATCTCACGGGAACGGGAACTATGCGGGTTTTCCTTTGAAAACGCGGGCGAAGCCGCGGGCGGAAATCTAGTTTATTAATATTTATGAAAATAATGTCTTCCAGTATATTTACCTTAAATAAGTCGGATTCAATTCCACCAAGTACGTGTTAATATTGCCCAAAATCAAGGCCACATATGGAAAAAAGAAGAACAATATAATGCTGACCATTGGAACCCTCACGAATAACAAAAACAATCCACTCGCTAGCGTTATAATAATAATTAATAGTGTGGTCTTTTTCTTTCCCAATGGCTTCACTATGAACGTGAGAATCAAGTTGAGTAGACCGCAAAGACCGGAGTAGACCATTACCGCGTATAGGGCTTTGGGTTTTACGACTTCGTTGCAATCTATGCTTGCTGCTAGTGTCTGAAAAGGAAGGGCTTTTTATTTAAGACGTTATGATTTTTTGTGATGCAAAACAAAGAAAATTTTCATTTTCGTCTCAAAGAAAACCCAATTTTTCACCTAATTTTATTTATATATAGTTAAAAACAAACGGTCCGCCCCGGCTTCGTCCGTGGTACCTACATGTTTAAACTATCCTATCTCTCAAGTTGGATCGAACTGCACATGGTGTGCGAAGTTTATTATAATCGGTTAAGTGGTTTAGGAGTCCATTGAGGACAAACATTGTGACACGATATTTATATAATATATTAAGATAAAAAAATAACGTGTGTGCCAAGCACACATGTCAGAAGTGAAACTTCTTTGGCAAGATTCAAAAAATACCAAAATCGACCACTCCATGACGTGACGGTATTGCCATGACGGGACCTTGAAATTTTACTCTCAACGCGCCTAAAGAAGTTTCACTTCAAAAATCAATATAAATAATATTTACAGCATTTTTGTACGCGGTTTTACTCGCGGCAGCACTTGCTACTTCGCAAAACGTCAGCCCGGTGACATTATTCTCTCCGTTGAAATATGCGTTGGTTATTGTTGGCACCCACATTGTGAAACCTGTGGAACTGAAGAGCAGATTTTGAGTGGGTTTACTTGATGATAGATGGAAGATAGATATAAAATTTTAACTATACTACTGTTCTACCACTACTTTGATGCATCTCATTTTCATAAATGATTTCGTTCGGAATTTCTATTCATTTTGCACCGAAATTACATTGAAGTGAAAAACCTCTGACTCACAATCGTCTCTTAAAATGTTATCAAAATTTATTTAAATTAACACCTTATTTCGTGGCAGTAAGGTTCAAAGTCTATTTTATTTTTTTATTGGAAATCTCTGCCTATACACGCGTAGGCAGAGTTTTGTATTGGACAATTTTTGTAGTGTGATTGTGAATCTCTTATTGTACGTCAATGCATAACTATCATCTATTATTAAATCCATACTATATTATAAATGCGAAAGTAACTCTGTCTATCTGTCTGTTACTCAATCACGCCTAAACTACTGAACCAATTTTCATGAAATTTGGTATGGAGATATTTTGATACCCGAGAAAGGACATAGGCTACTTTTTATACCGGGAAAATGACGCAATCCCGGAAATCCCACGGGAACCTAGTTCTTGATAAATATTGAATGAATTTGATTTTGAGTTGACAACAGAAACCTTGCCTTGTCCTTGCTAGATCAAGAGCAACCTTCAATGCCATGTAGATTATGCTCATAAAAATCTTGGTGAAGGGAATACAACAAGAAATTTCAAACACTGAGGGAAATACTATAAAAGTAGCATAAACATGGATACTAGGAATACAAGAAAGCAAATGTGATGTATAATTGAACGAGCTTACTAATTGGCTTCGCCCGCTTTGTCTAAAACCTAATAAATTATATACTATAGTAGAGCCATTTTAATAGGCAACATTTGACAGTTCAAGAAAATTCAACAAAGTAACCTAGTAACGACGACATAGAATAACATGATATTTCGTTTTGTTAGAACTGCACATTTGCTTAACTTTTTTCAATTACGATTACATATTTATAGTAATAATGACCGATACAAGTAATTTCAAGATTTCATTTTACTGATAAACCATTCTAAACAAATAAACAATTTCTGAATTAAAGAACTGACGTCGCTACAATTTTAAGTCAATAAACTTTTTTTCTCTTTAAATACCAGAGACGTGACTCTAAAAATCGAAATCTGACATCTAGAATCGAATGCATTGATTACTTGTGAATAAAAATCATAAATTAATAAATTATGTGTTTCAAGTTCGATTGACAAATGTTTCAAGTCCGTATCGATTAATTCACTTTAATCGATGCTTTTAAGCAGGTTACTTCTCTTCGAAGATAAAATTGATATACGTCAAATGTTGCCTATTAAATTGGCTTGACTATAAAACCTTCCTCTTGATTCACTCTATCTATTAAAAAAACCGCATCAAAATCCGTTGTGTAGTTTTAAAGATTTAAGCATACAACATAGGGAAATAGGGACAGAGAAAGTGACTTTGTTTTATACTATGTAGTGATGATAGTGATAGTGAAGACTAGCGTTCCTATGGGTTTTATATAAGAGCAGATAGACTAAATTTATGAAAAAAGAAATCATGCCACAGGGCACAGACATGCTGTTTGGTTCTATTACAATAAAACTAATAACGTCAAACGTTCAAGCAAACATCCTTACAAAAAATCCACGCGAACGAAGTCGCGGTTACCAGCTAGTTAGAAATGAAAATAGAAAAATTACTAATTCATAAATGTTATGGATTCGACATATTGGGCAAAATTCCCTAAAAGATAATATCTTACACTATACTATCTACACTCGCGCCAGATACTTAACGAAATCTACATAATATTATGTTTAACGAAAATAATATAAAATATTATAAATGGACAAAATAAAGTATCCCAAAATTTTCATGGCTTTTTATAAATATGTACCATACCATACCATAGTTCCATTTATAGACCGACAGCCCCTTTGGTACAGTGGTTGACGAGTGAGCGTAGCACCGAGGTAGGGTTGCCAACACTTCATCATCAAAATATAGTATTTTCCAAAATAAGGTGTAAAAAATATAGTACATTTAAAAAAAATATAGTACATATTTTATGGGAAAAACAAAAAAAAAATAGACAAATATATTGTATTTGTTAATTATTTATTTTTATAAAAACTATATTTTTGCACTTCTCGCACTGTGTAACAGCTTTTTGTTTAAAATAAAAGTGTCATATGCTATTTACTTTTTAGATTAATAATTAATATCATTAATATAAATCAAAAGCTCATTTTTTATCAATGATTCACTACTTCTGTTTCTTTCTTCTCGCCACTGGTATACAGAGTTACCGGGAGAGTCGTACAGAATATTGCAGGACGTTGTTATTCGGGTCATTTCTGATCAAATTGGTCCCATAATGTGGTGTCCGAAACTTAACCGTTATGGAGATATTGAATTTTAAAGATATTTAATAAATATATTTTTTCTTTTGGCTTTTCTATCGATTTTTTTCGATTGGAGCTACTAGGGCTCGGTTTTTTTATGTTTCCAATTAGAAGACATGCCAATTAATAAAAATGATCAATAAAAACTGAACCTATTACTAACAGCTTCAATATAAATTTAATAATAAAATTAATTCAATATCTCCATAATGGTTGGTTAATTTCGGATGCCGTATTATGGGACCAATTCGATCAGAAATGACCTGAATAATAGCGTCCTTCAATATTCTGTACGACTTTCCCGGTAACCCTGTATATGCGCAATAGGTTATATGACAGCCATCTTAACAATTAAAAGGCGCGTTCTTATTTTTTTTTTTAAATGAAGGATTTGTTTGTTACATTTGTCGGTGTTGAAAATATAGTATTTTTGCGTACTATATATGTTTTCAACAGTATATAGTACGCAGACCCGAAATATAGTACAATACTATATATTATAGTACGGTTGGCAACCCTACACCGAGGGTTCCTGGGTTCGATTCCCGGTGGAGACGAAGAAAAAAAAATATCTCAGTCTGGTAGGACACAGAAGGCTGATCACCTACTTGTCTCTGTAGAAAATCGATTAGTGAAACAGCTGTATAATGCATCTGCCCCTTACCCCACTTGGGGACACTTGGGGACACTTGGGGACACGGGACATTTTCAGTTATTATACATGAATCAGCCAATTTTCCGTAATATATAAGTGAAAAAACAAAAACTCACGTCATATACGAGCACAATAAGATGAAGTAGAGCTTCAGAGAATTCTTCAATAGCGGTGGTTTGAACAGCGGAGCCGTTTGGCCCCAAACCTTTTGTATTGGCGACTGTTTCACTTCTGTCTTCATTTCTGACGCTTCTAAGAACACGGAAGATACCTGAAATTGTAAATTTTCATAAGAATTATAATGTATTAGATAATTATGTAATAAATAAATCGACGTATAGAGTAGTGTTGATGATTTCAACTAACATCTTATAAATCGATACGTCTTAGGCGATTCGTCAACAGATGATGGTCGCTGATGACGCGAAATGGGGTATGGTCGCAGCCTTTTGCGAAACCATAATGAAGGCGAAAGAAGACGCAGAGAGGGCCCGGGAAAATGACCCAGCGGCGGATCCTCTGCGTCGACGGAGACCTGGCAGACGCAGGCGTCAGTATGTCCAACGTCTGCCCTGAAACAAGAGCCAACAACTAAGCACAGGGGGAGGTTTACGTAGAGACGAGCATACTACAGATATGCTCGCTGCAAGTAAACCGACCCCCCCTGCGACAGAGGGTGGATAGCCCGGCAATAGGGCGGCGTTATCATTATGCGATACCGTCGCCTATTGACAAATTAAGGGCTTGGGCGAGTCGCCCAGTTGCGACACTCACCACGTAGGCGGCGGGGGTACAAGGCCTGGCTGTTAACCCCTGTCGCCGAATATGAACGGTGGCCACCATTGGGTTTTAGTGGGTAGGGCTTCATGCGAGTCCCACATACCCCCTCGAGCAGTAAAACTGTAGAGGGGGATGCGTAAATGCATTTCCCAACGATAAAAAAAAGGCGATTCGTCAACATATTCAAAGAGCACGCTAACTAAATGACTCTACTATGTTCTCGGTCTTGTGCGAAAGGGCTATCAAAAAATAAATCAATGTATCTGTTTCCTGACTAGCAAAGCTAGTGAGACTTGAAAATATCTTTATTTATCCATAGTTGTAAAGACGAAAGGATCATATAAATATTCTTGTTTTATTTATAAAGATTGTATCTACCACTAGTTATAGTTTCTGTACATTTCAGGCATTTAATGGGCATTTTCCTTATTCATTATTTGTTTTGTGTCAATTAACACTTTCTACCTGTTATTTAAGATATTGAGATGTATTACAAATTGCAAATAACTCACCGGATAAGAATCATCATCTTTCCCCGTGTTACACGCATAGATCCTCTTCAAGGCTTTTATCGCTTGTTCCTCCTGTCCTTTGCTGAGGAGGAATTTGGGACTTTCCTCCAGGAAATACAATCCCAAAGCTACCAGGAGTCCAGGAACACTAAGGGTCTGGAGGAGTAGCCTCCAGGGGCGGTAGACCAGGCTCAGCCAGGCCACTTCGATGTGAAATGTGAATTGTAGGACAATGAGCGCTGGTACTGTTAAATAAAATGGTAAATATATTATATTTTTTTTGTAATAATAAATGTAGGTAGGTATATAATATGTATCTATTTATCTAATATGGGATCTAAGAATAGGAGCGACTCAGCGCCATATTGTGACGTAATAGTTAATTTAAACCAATTCCTAAATAACTTTAGTATTTAAAAGTGTTTCGAAAATAAATTGTTATTTATATTATGCAAAAACGATTTATCTACATAATATCCATATTTTCAAATGACACTTGACACAAAGGTCATGGAGGTTCTTATTTTTAGTACGATTGTATACAGGGTGTCCCACTATAGGTATACTAAGCGCGAAGGGACGGAAGGTAGTTTTGCATACACTGATCACGTAAACAACGAAATTACGTCAAGATTTTTTTGATAGATTTCTCCTGAAAATCCATGTTTTCTTCTCTAGCTTCGCGCAATCGGCATATAACGCTTCTCTAATGTGAGCATTTTGTCTATGAAAACATAAACTTAAACGATTGCTCACGTACGTTGCTGGTGGCAAAGTTGGGCGGGTTGCTTGTTATGGGTGTACACTGTACACATAAGAGTTTTAAGAATTCATCTATTTGGAAAAAAAATGCGTTAGGAATTTTATAAGTATTTTTTACGTACTCAGCGTATGCAAAACTATAACCTTTGAGCTTAGTATACCAACATTGGGACAACCTGTATAACTAAATTTATTCAAATCAAGTCATCTCCATGCGTACAACAACAACAATGAAACAGACATATTGTCCTACAAATTGCGTAATTTCATCTTATTCAAGAACTATTTCATCTTATTACAAAACTAGCTGTGCTCCGCTCCTATTGGTCTTAGCGTGATGATATAAATGGGCTATCTAACACCGAAAGATTTTTTCAAATCGGACCAGTGGTTCCTGAGATTAGCGCGATCAAAGACAAACAAACAAACAAACTCTTCAGCTTTATAATATTATAGTATAGATTAGTAAAAAGTTATACTAGTTTATTTTATTAGATAAAATACTTACTGCAAATAGCCAATTGTCCAATCATAGTAGCGCTTGCCATTAGGAACATAAATTGACTCCTATGATGGGCTGGTACACTCTCTCCCAGTAAGACGAAACCCGCTGCATTTGCTGATGATAAGCTGCAATATAGAATTAATTTATTATGAATAAATTATATTTTGTGATTATTAATTGTATCCATATAAATATTAGAGAAGTGAACTTTGCGTTTTACTGTAAAAAGGTTCATTTTGTTGTTTTAATATTTGAAAGTGAAGTGAAGTTGAATTTATTTTTGTTTATGCTTATGATTATGAACTGTGTATTAACTATTAAGTAGGTATATAGAATAATCAACTTTAATAAAACTAGGAGATTCAATTAACTAAAATACTACTTGATTGAATAACTACTTCGATACTACCTTAACAATACTTACAAGCAAGCCGAGAAAAACTTAAGTAGACATAAAGAGACAAAATTCGGTGCTATACTTGTGAAGAAACTGAAACACGACCCTATAGGCATTGCAATAAGAAGCGTTTTTCTTCGACCTAGGGTATCAGCGCTCAATCCCCAAGCATATGAAGAAAACATTATACCTGGAAATTGATTAAAACAAGAAACAATAAAA
The DNA here is from genome assembly GCF_061535455.1 of Colias philodice. Taxonomy (NCBI): domain Eukaryota; kingdom Metazoa; phylum Arthropoda; class Insecta; order Lepidoptera; family Pieridae; genus Colias; species Colias philodice. The sequence goes on from NC_143090.1 coordinate 1,508,685, forward strand.
ACAAGTTCTTAGTTATGCAGACTGTATTTTTATTTTTATGCAAAACTGAGATTGAGTCAAGCCTAATGTCTCCATTGCATTATTTACACAATTATTGTCTTACAGAAAAAAAGTAGAGCAGAATTCAGTTGAATTTATTTTTATAAGGACAATTTAATGGAACTTAAAGATATATTTAGGGTTCTTCTGTATCCCTCCCTGAAGCTTTCGTCATAAGCTGCTTAGCTTCTTGGAGGGCTGGGTGGTTTTAGCTTTGATCTCAAGGAGATCTTGTTTACATCTCCTTTTCTCTATCGATCACGCAGAATAGGCGCGATTCGCGGAATCATTATTATTAATGAAACTAATTTGAATTTACCTATAAGTGGTATAGCAGATAGCAGTCCTTGCTGTGTGTTGGTCAAAGCAAAGTCGCAGGCGACACTCGGCAGCAGAACGGAGAAGCCGAAAATGTCCATATACATTGTTAAAATTAACAGGCAACATATTATCAGCATACAGTAATTGTATTTGCCGAAACCTGCAAATATAAAACATAGTAAATGTTTAGATAAAAATTATGGGGTTGACATGTTAATAATTATTTTTCTAATATTTTATAATCCTCATTAAATATTATATAATTTAATTAAATAAAAGATTGTGTGCTATCCACTACTATTATACCACATTTAGATTTCAATTTTTCGATTGAAGCCTTCTGAATAATAAAATGAAATTTTCAGGGTAGCTATACCTGATAGATAGAGCAAGTTTTTAAAATACAAACGGAAAACTTTTTTTATGTGATTTTATTTTTTTACGGGCCCTTGAAGTGGTGAACATACTGGGTAATTTTATCTTTCTTGGCATTTAATTCTTTTTTTTTTATTCCATTCAAAGATCCAACGATAGTAAATGTTACCGAACTGAATTATCCTATCTTTCAGCTTAGTCACCATAAATAAAAATCTCATCGTACTCAGCGATAGATAAAAAATTGAAAAAATGAAAATACGAAAAATCGCATAACATACATGGGGATGATTCGGATAGCCCTTTAGGTCCTCTACCTCCCAGCCTCCGTTCATCACTACTTTTTGGGACACCCTGTATAAAATAATAAACCATGTATTTGAATATATTTACCGCTCGTCTCAAGCGCGTCGTCAAAATGATGTTTCTCTTTTATATTTCCACTCATGTTATCGTGTTTCAGTTTATATTAGTATCAATGACTCTGTAATTAATATTGCCTCAAATAAACGATACGAATGAAGGCGCTCGATTCAGTCGAGTCTTTAAATAGTTACTGATCATTTATTTGATACGCAGAACTGTATACTATTGAAGTCTGTCTTTATTGGAGTCAAGGAGGTAAAGTTTTATCCGTCCCTCGTGCTGAAAATGGAGATTCAGATTCAGATTTCTGGAAAAAATAATAAGAGTCTTTAGAATACGAAAAACTTAGCAATTATAAGTTAAATAACGTTTTATTTGTATTTTTTACTAAACTTGTATTTGGCTGTAAAACTTAAGAGCAATTTATATAACGTACCTGTTTTCTTCATTCAGGAAATTCTCGAAAATATCAATTAATCACCATTGAGGTATTATTACTAGAGAGGGCACCACGAACAAAATCTGTGCGATAAGCTCGGCAGCGCGGGGCGGCTAGTGAGTCATACACTTTGTAGATATTCTGCCTCTTATTACTTATAAATTAAAACCAATCAATATAACAAATAAATATTGTTTATCTTATTAAAAAAATATGAATAAACTTATCAATTAAAACCAATCAATGTAACAAAAAAAATTGAGTTTGAGACTGACTCTAACTCGTGTTAAAAAAAGTGTAGTAGCGATGTCCTCTCTAGTACGTAGTACATGTAACTCAATGTTAATCACACGGATCAAAATACGAGCTTTTCAATTTTCATTTTCAATGTCAATTGTTATCTGTCAATGAGCTTCCGGGTTCTCGGTGTTGCTATATCTGGAATTTGGGAGATTCTGGTAAACACTTGGTAAACATTAATCATATACCACTCTTTTACTCTTAGCTTTTACAATAATATTTGAAATTATCTTTAGAAATTAGAAATATTTGAATGGATTTGGAAAATTTCGATAAAAAATTACTTCCGTGAATAATTCAAGTTACCCATAATATGTCACCGTAAAAATTTTAAACACATTATAATTCCGCGAGATAGATCCATCGAAAAATTGAGATCCGATGAGATGATTGAAAAAATGAGAGATATCTATCTGTTATGCAATAAGCCGTTAATAATTTTTTAAATTGTGATTCAAGTTGTGATTTTATTTAGTCATAGGATGGGTAAGGGTATTTTGTTGGCTTCATTTTAAAACTGAACAGAAATGAGCATCGCGGCTGGCGCAGTGGTGTACCGTGTTCGGTCGACTCCCTGCATGTGACAAAAATTTGAATTCTTGGCATAGTAGGTACGAGTATACGTAGGTACGTAGGTATACTGCCATATATATTCGTATTACAGTCTTTAATAAGAAACTTAAAATTGCGAAATTGCAAGCAAATGTTACCGTTCATTATTTTTCGACAGTTTGCAATGTCGCAAGTTAAATTATTATAGTCTCAAGATTTTTGAAAACTTGTAGGTACCTATCTAAATAAAAATCTATTAGTTAAATCAAATAAACTTCAAATAATTTTTAAATCCGTTCAGCCGTTCTTGTGTACCTAACATGGCTTTTAAATAAATAAAAAGTGGGTAGATGTTTTTTATCATTTATTTATTTACTTATTATTTTGTTGTATTGCATCGAATAATTTTAACTATTTCCTGCAACTTTTTATTTTATAAAAGTCTCGATTAAATATCCACTTAACATCCTACCTACATTATTAGATCTTATATTATGGCTAAGGAGATATTAGGAATCAATGATAGAATAAATCCTCTTATTTAAATTGTAATCTTCGAAAACTGTGTTTCTTCCTTAATAACTATTATTTTCAATTGTAATTTTATCTCTCATCAAAGCCTAGAGGCTCAGGCAGGATTCTCTTTTCTATCACAACCTGTGTCACAACCTTATTTACCATTCGCAGTAAAATTTTAGTCCTATGGAACTTAAAAGACCAGAAATATACTGCACTAATGCTAAGTATTTGTGGAACGTTATTAATCAGCGAGATAACGCGGTATGCATGTTATCATTCGATAAGGTTTGATTTAATTCTTCACTTAGTTTTATGATTAAAGCTCCGGTTAAGTCTGTTAGGATCAAAAATTACAGGCAATTTGGCTTATTAAAGACATCAAGCTCAAGAAGAAAAAATCTATCTATCTTAATATTTGTTATGATCCTTTTCATAATCCTTAATATGATCCTATAAGTATATAATTATTATATTATGTATTTATGTACATTCTCAAAATTTCTATATCTTCTCCATTTATATCACCTATGTCTGAAAATCTTATATATAAAAATGAATCGCAAAATGTGTTGGTAAGCGCATAACTCGAGAACGGCTGAACCGATTTCGGTAATTCTTTTTTTATTATATTACTTGAAGTACGAGGATGGTTTTTATGTAGAGAAAACGTAAATATGTACCACGGGCGAAGCCGGGGCGGACCGCTAGTATGCTATAAAATCCAATATTAGTACTTTCTCCGTATTCCGACCTACCGCAGGACAGTCCGTTTGCCGAGTGCGCTGGTCGTGTCCACTTGTTGCTCCCGACCACGTGCTTCGCGTTCGTGCTATCCTACTCTTGCATACGCATTTCTGAGCGTACTACGCCGCTTTGTGTCTAAAGTCTGGTTGTTGTTAGTCGCCCCACGAGGAGTTTGTCTCTGCTCGCGAAACCCGATTTAACCCGCAGCGCCGCCTGCCATTTGTTCGGTGAAAGCCGTATAAGTGGAGAGGGCGGTGATGCGTGTTTAATTGATTTAGCAGCGCAGGCAAACGCCCACGTGCCCAGCGATGGAGCACGCCAGACCTAAAGGCCCTTCTCAGGGCCACACAAACGCGACCCCCGCGCGCAGTTCGCGCCCGCGCATAGTCACGCGCACTGGCCGCGACGGAGTAGCCCGGTCGAGCTCGGCTCCCGGGCGCCCCTCCCGCCCCTTTTGGACGCAGCCCCGACGATGGGGAATACCTGAGGCCGCCGCCGCAGAGGACGTGCCTGACCCGGACCTGGAGGTATCACCACGGACCGCATATTTGTCGGATGCCGTGCTGATAGACCGGTTCGTTTCGTCGGGCCTCCTGTCGCGCAAGCTGCGCGGCTGGCTGGCCTCGTACATCGAGATGAGGCGAGGCGACCTGGCGCGCATACCGCCGGGCTGCCTGGAGGAGCCTTCGCCGGAAGACGAACAGGTTTTACTGGCAAAACTTGCCGTCCTCCCGATCCCTCCGGGCAAGCCACGGGCGAGGCGCCGTCGCCCCCTCAGCAGCGACGAGGAAGAGGAGCAGGTCGAGTCGGCGCAGGCCAAGCGGCCTTGCCAGACTCCCGCCCTCCTCCCCGCTACACCCGCTACCACCACCGCTACCGCAGACATCATGGAGATAGACACGGCCGCAGCCACACCCGTTCCGCCCACTTACGCGGCGGTAAGTGCAGGCGCCGCCGTGCCACCACTCCACCCACGCGATCCGCGCCGCCCCCGCCGTATCAACGTGGAGGCGGCCGAGGAGCCGCAACCGGGCCCGTCCGGCTTGCAGCGCGCTAGTGCGCCTGCGCAGCCGACCGCCCCCACACCGAGGGCGACAGCAGCGCCACCTAGCGCTGCCGCCCCCGCGTCCACCACTGCAACAACGGCGCCGCCTAGCGGCGCGTCGAAGACACCCCGCTACCCGCCTATCGTGGTTGAGTCGCTCCCAAATTGGGCGACTCACCTGCGAAACATTACCGCCTCGCTGGGACGACAAGTAAGTGCGCGCGCCTACGGGACCGGCGTGCGCTTCTCGCCTCAGGACGAGGCGGAATACCGGGCGGTCGACCGATACTTGCGCCGCATTCAGGAGGAGGGAGTGGAGATTTCCTGGTTCTCCTACTCCCCTGAAGCGGAGCGCAGTGTAAAGGTCGCTGTCCGTGGCCTACCTGTCAACACCGAGCCCGAGGAGCTGATGACCGCGCTGCGCGACCGGGGTTATGATCCTGAGTTCGCGCGGCCCATCCGCGCCCGTAAGGGGCGCCCCGGCTGCATATTTTTAGTCATCCTAAGGAAGACGGAGAACCTCACGCCGGGCATCTACGCAATCAAGGAGTTGCTGTACATGCCCGGCGTCACCATTGAGGCGTGGCGCTCCAAGCGGGGCCCCGCGCAGTGCCACAGGTGCCAGGGCTTCCGGCACTCGTCGCACAACTGCCACAGGCCGCTTGCCTGTGTGCGTTGCGGCGAGAGCCATGCGACCGCGGACTGCCCGCGGCCGAGGGACGCCCCTCCCATCTGCGCCAATTGCGCGGGACCACATCCCGCCAACCACGCCTCATGCCCGGTGCTGCGGCGCGAGGCCCGCAACAAGAAGGCGGGCCCGATAGCGCGCACCACAACCACCCAGCAGCAGCCGCAGCAGCCGCGCGCCGCACCGAATGTGCGGCCCAGCGCGCCGGCGGCGCCACCCGCGCCCGTGGAGCCGGTGCCTCGTGGAGAGGCCCTCACCACAGGTCTCATGGCGGCAGCGAATGACGCCCCCGCAACCTCTACAAGAAACCGAAAGGGGCGCAGCGGTAAGAAGCGTTCCCGCACGCAGCCCCCTCGGGCCGCTACCGCCTCTGTGCCCCCCGCCGGCCCGCCCGCGCACATTCCGCAGGCGCCGGCGCATGCGCAACAGCGCCAGCCCGAGCGCACACGAGCGCAACCGCCGATCTCCGCTCGGGTAACTTCGGCGCAACGAACACAGCCGAACTTGCCCGAACCTGCCCGAGTACCTCAACGCAGCACAGCTCGACCCAGCTCGACACAGCTCGGCTCAGCACCGGCACACCTCGACCCAGCCAAGCGGACGGTCATACGAGCGGCGTGCCAGGTGCTCCAGAGCACGATGGACGCGCTGGAGGAAGGCGCCGACCCAATACCCATCCTGATGCAGGGCCTGTTGAGTCTCGTTCAACAGTGAGTATACGCTTCATTTACTGGAACGCGAGCGGGCTCAGCAAGGAGAGAGCGACACTACTGCGCCACCTCATGCGGGAACAACGAGTAGACGTCGTCCTCCTAAACGAGACGCACCTGGGCGCGCCTGACAAACTCAGCGCGTCTGGCTACGTCTCGTACAGACAGGACGAATGCTCCCCGTATGGGCGTAAGTACCGCGGACTTGCGATCCTTATCCGCAAGTCCATCCCTCACACCCCACTCCCCGCTTTCGCATCCCAATCCTTTTCCGCGCTCGGCATCGAGGCGGAGTTTCCGGTGGGCAGGCTGCGAATGTATGCTGTATACAGGCCGCCCGGGGGGAGAGTTGACACGAACGAGGTGAAA